>NC_053436.1:31633023-31718970 GCF_007990345.1 Gossypium hirsutum
CAATCGCATCTTTCTTACTTGCTGATAATGGCAGTCCGGACACAAAGTCCATTGTGACTCGATCCCATTTCCACTCAGGTATCATGATCGGCTGAAGTAATCCTGAAGGCACTTGATGTTCCGCTTTCACTTGTTGACATATTAAACATCTCGAAACAAAGTCGGAGATGTCTCGTTTCATACCATGCCACCAAAACCAACGTTTCAAATCGTTGTACATTTTCGTACTCCCCGGGTGAATTGACATTCGCTACAATGGGCTTCGTTCAGAATCATCGAAATGAGTTCCGAATTCCTTGGAACACACAAACGACTTCTGAACCTCAAACAATCATCATTATCAATTTGAAACTCCGATTCCTTGTTCGGAACACACTCAGCCCGTTTTGCAACCAATTCATCATCAACTTTCTGGGCTTCACGAATTAGATGAATCAATAATGGTTTGGCTTTTAATTCAGCTACTAACACATTGTCGGGTAGAACAGACAAGTGCACATTCATCGCTCGTAAAGCAAACAATGATTTTCGGCTTAAGGCGTCCGCAACCACATTAGCCTTTCCCGGGTGGTAATCAATGACAAGCTCATAATCTTTCAACAACTCAAGCCAACGTCTTTGTCGCAGATTTAAGTCTCTTTGAGTCATCAAATATTTGAGACTTTTGTGATCCGAAAATACATGGCACTTTTCACCAAATAAGTAATGTCGCCATATTTTTAAAGCAAATACGATGGCAGCTAGTTCAAGATCATGGGTCGGATAATTTTTCTCATGTGGCTTTAATTGTCTCGACGCATAGGCCACCACTCGACCTTCTTGCATCAATATGCAACCCAAGCCAAGTAGGGATGCGTCACTATAAATGACAAACTCTTTGCCTGATTCGGGTTGCACTAAAATTGGAGCTTCAGTCAAATAAGTTTTCAGTTGATCGAAACTTTTCTGACATTTCTCCGTCCATTCGAACTTAACATCCTTTTGAAGTAGCTTCGTCATTGGTGTGGCTATCATCGAGAAACCTTTTACAAATCGTCTGTAATAACTGGCGAGCCCCAGGAAGCTCCGAACTTCGGTAATATTTCTTGGAGGTTTCCAGTTAAGTATGGCTAAAATTTTGTTCGGGTCAACTCGAATACCCGATGCGGATACCACGTGACCCAAGAAGCTAACCTCTCTTAACCAGAACTCACACTTACTGAACTTAGCATATAACTGCTTATCCCGCAAAATTTGCAACACTAGTCTCAGGTGCTCAGCATGTTCGGTCTCATCTCTTGAATAGACCAAGATGTCATCAATGAACACAACTACGAACCGATCCAAATATGGTCTAAAGATCCGATTCATCAAATCCATAAATACCGCAGGGGCATTAGTGAGCCCAAATGGCATCACTAAGAACTCGTAGTGACCATATCTCGTTCTGAAGGCAGTTTTGGGTATGTCCGAATCTCGAATTCGCAACTGATAATAGCCCGATCTCAAATCTATTTTTGAAAACACTGAGGCTCCCTTCAGTTGGTCGAACAAATCATCGATACGCGGTAACGGATATTTGTTCTTTATTGTCACTTTATTCAGCTGACGATAGTCAATGCACAACCTCATGGTTCCGTCCTTCTTTTTCACGAACAATACTGGTGCACCCCAAGGTGAGAAACTTGGTCGAGTGAAACCTCTATCCGTCAATTCTTGCAACTGAGCTTTCAACTCTTTTAACTCGGTTGGTGCTATACGATACGGAACTATCGAAATCGGCGTAGTCCCAGGTACAAGCTCAATACCAAACTCTATCTCCCGAACAGGTGGTAAACCCGGTAATTCTTCAGGAAAAACATCCGGGTATTCACAAACCACCGGCACAGATTCGGGTTTCTTTTCTAATTCTTTGTCATCAAGTACATACGCAAGGTATGCTTCGCACCCTTTTCTTACATATTTCTGGGCCAACATTGAGGATATTACAGCTGGCAACCCCTTTAAGTCCGTAGACTCAACTCGGATTATCTCGTTATTTGCGCACCTCAAATTAATAGTCTTTCTTTTGCAATTCACAACCGCATCATGCGCGGTCAACCAATCCAAACCAAGAATAACATCAAATTCATCAAACGGCAAAAGCATCAAGTCCGTCGGAAAACAGGAACCTCGAATTACTAGGGGACATTTCTTACACACTTTGTCGACAAGCACGTAACGACCCAAGGGATTTGACACCCGAATTACGAACTCAGTAGACTCAATAGGTAAAGTCTTACTGGATGCTAAGGTTTCACATATGTAAGAATGAGTAGAACCGGGGTCAATCAAAGCAATTACATTAGTATAAAAGAGAGTAAAAGTACCGGTAATAACATCAGGCGAAGAAACATCCTCGCGGGCACGTATAGCATAAGCTCTAGCAGGCGCACGAGCCTCAGATCTGGTCGTAGCATCTCTAGATCCTCTCTGACCACCACCAGCATTGCCCGTATTTCCAGATGGTCTACCTCGAGCAGTGGTAGCACCCGGTTTCCCACTCTGATTTACATTCTGTTCAGACAACCTCGGGCAATCTTTAATGAAGTGGTCAACTGATCCGCACTTGTAACAGGAGCGGTCAGGGAATCTACAACTCCCCGAATGCCATTTACCGCAATATCGACATTTTGTTCTGTCTCGATGTTCATTCCCAACACTGGCGACCGAAGTGCCTCGTGTACCCACAGGGGTCGATCACGATCTCGTCTAAAAAGGCCCGAAGTGCCTCTCGACCAGCCCACATCATCTCGAAATTTCTTCGATGCCTGTTGAAGAGACTTTCCCAAAGATCTTTTACGAAACTCTCCAGTTCCCACATCAACTTTTTGTTTTTCTTTTCTAAGCTCTTCGGCTTTACAAGCTCGCTCGACAAGTACTATGAACTCTCGTATTTCAAGAATGCCAACGAACATTTTTATATCTTCATTCAGCCCATCCTCGAAGCGTCTACACATGATAGCCTCGAACGAAACACATTCCCGAGCGTATCTACTAAGTCTAACAAATTTTCGCTCGTAATCAGTAACTGACATAGAACCTTGCTTAAGCTCAAGAAATTCCTTCCATTTTTGATCAACAAATCTCTGACTGATATACTTTTTCCGAAACTCAGTTTGGAAAAACTCCCAAGTTACTTGCTCTCGGGGCACAACAGAAGTCAGAGTACTCCACCAATAGTAGGCAGAATCGCGTAGCAAGGAGATAGTACACTTTAGGCATTCATCGGGTGTACAAGATAGCTCATCGAGTACCCGGATAGTGTTGTCCAACCAAAATTCAGCTTGCTCGGCATCATCGCTGTCCGTAGCTTTAAATTCAGTAGCCCCATGTTTTCGGATTCTGTCAACTGGGGGCTTATTTGACCTTATTTGGTCAGTTTCCGGAGGTATTGTAGGTGCAGGGTGGTATTTGTCGGGAATGGAGGTTGTGGAACAGCCGTATTAGTTCGAATGTATTGGTTGAACCAATCATTCATCACGCTATAGAAAGCTTGTCTAGCTTCATCATTCGGGTTACTAGCATTAGGTTGAGAGTCCGCCGGCGCTGTCCCTTGTGCGGGAGCAGGCGCTACACTCTCAAGATCATCAGCTACCGCTCGGTCGGGATCAGGATCCATTACTATAAATAAACACATTTGCAAATGTCAGAAATCACCACACTATCAAATAATCACATAAAATGGCATGTATAGCTAGACCCAACGCATTACGGTAGTCCTAGAATCGACTAAACCGTAGCTCTGATACCAATCAAATTGTAACACCCCGAACCCGAGACCGTCACCGGAGTCGAACACGAGGTGTTAACAGACTTAAAAAAAAACTTCCCAGACACTGCCAATCTGCATACTAGTCGCTTTAAAAATCATATCTTGAGTTCGGAAACTCGGAATCAAGTTCCGTAAATTTTCCCTGAAACTAGACTCATATAACCATCTACATATTTTTTTCTAGAATTTTTGGTTGGGCCAATTAGTACAGTTTATTAGTCAAAGTCTCCCATGTTACAGGGATCGACTACACTGACCTTTGCACATTACGACTTAGATATCTCCCTGTACAGGGCTTCAATACTGATGCCGTTTGTTTCTATAGAAACTAGACTCAGAGAGGAATTTATACATATATTGCTTGACTCCTAATTGTCTCTGGTTAATTTGTAATGAATTTCCAAAGTCGGAACAGGAAATCCAGAAACCGTTCTGGCCCTGTCTCACAAGAACCTGAATATCTCTTAACATACTGTCCGTATGATTGTTTCGTTACTTTCCTATGAAAAGAGATTCATCAAGGTTCGTTTGCATAATTTATTCACTATTTAATTCCATTCCTACTATTTTTAGTGATTTTCCAAATCTACATCACTGCTGCGGTCAGCATCTGCCTTTAAGGTAGACTTTACCTATTTCATAGTTTCCATGATTCAACTAGCCCTTTTTGCATAAATAGCACAATTTATGATAGTGATTAACCATTCCCATGGCCAATCCTTGTCAAGCATATCCACACCTCTCAATAACCATATCCATACCAAATGATTATAACATTATACTCAAACATATATAAGCCATTTTCGCATGGCTATCCAAAATTATACAAGTCCAAAGGGTCCATGACCCACAACAAACGGGTAGTCCTATACATGCCATTTCGAAGTTCAACCAAAATTGTACCAAAAGGGGGGGCTTTGATAGTGTGGGCGACTTCGACTTCGAAATCCCGAGTCCGATAGCTGGAGAACCAAAATCTATAAAATAGAGGATCAAAGAAATGGAGTAAGCAATTTATGCTTAGTAAGTTTTGAGCAAGGAATTCCAGCACAGCAAAAGTATAGCATTCATATAGCTAAACGGATAATTTCATATGCACAAATTTTCGATATCATACTTGCTTCACATTACCAACCCTTATGTACATACACAAAAGATCAACTTAGCCAAAGGCCGGTAGCTCGTTTATCAACTGAGCGAATACTTATTTGTAAGGGCTCAACTAAATTCAAGCACATACGAGACATACCTCAATGTTGGGATGTTTCTAGAGTATTTACTGAAATTTTTACAGCAAGATCATTCATTCCCAAATCACGTACCTTCGGAATTTAACCGGATATAGCTACTCGTTCAAACGCCTTCGGGACATAGCCCGGTTATAGTAACTCGCACAATTGCCTTCGGGACTTAACCCGGATTTAGTAACTCGCACAAATGCCTTCGGGCTTAGCCCGGAATTAGTATCTCGCATAAATGCCTTCGGATCTTAGTCCGGATATGGTCACTTAGCACAAAGCCTTCGGGACTTAGCCCGGACATCATTCAAATAACCATGCACATTTAACAATAAATTATGGCACATTCGTATTTCGTTTTCGTTAGCAAAACTCAAACACAAGACACTTATCATTCTTGCAATTTCGGCTCAATAGCCACACAAAGGGCATGATTTTAATTTGCTTAAAACATGATCTAATCAAATCATAATTTAAGCTCTTTTACTCAAGAACTTACCTCGGGTGTTGTCGAATGATTCCGATAGCTATTCGACCACTTTTTCCTTCCCTTTATCGGATTTAGTTCCCCTTTGCTCTTGAGCTTAATTAAACAAATAAATTGATTTAATCATTTGAGCATCGAAAAGAGGAACACAAGGCACTTAGCCCATATTTATACATTCTACAAGTATGGTCACTTGTATTGACTAAACACCCTTTTGTTTCAAGTTCAAAACTTGGCTAATACACACATATATACACTAGTAAAGCATCCTCTCCCTTTCCATCAATTTAACACATGCATTACTCATTAATATACAAAAATTATATTCGGCCTTAGCACACAACTTGCTAGCCGATTCTTCTCCATCTAGCAACCAATGCACATATGTGCTCACTCAAAAATGCTAAAAGAAGATTCAAGAATCATCAATCCACCATCACATGCATCATTAACAAGCTTCATATTTAGCATGCAATGGCATTAACACAAAATCTACCTAGGCCGAATATCATCCCCATGACATAGCAAAGATTTGAACCATGGGATAATTAGAACTCAAGCTAGCAACTAAAAACATGCATGAATCTCATGGCACAACCTCAAACATACCTTGATCTAGATACAAGTATGGCCAAACCTCCTCCTAATCCTCTTCCAAACCAAACATGAAGCAAGAACTCCTTCCTCCTTCCTTAGAATTTTAGGCCAAATGAAGATGAAAAAGGATGAACAAAATTTTCTCTTTTCTTTTCTTTAACTCACGGCAATGGGGGGGGGGAACAACCACACACTTTTGTTTTGTTTTCATCATATTCCCTTTCATTATTTTATGCCCGTGCTCCTTATTTTATTTTTTTCCACCCATGATGCACCAACACAACATGTCTATGACATGTCTTGCCCATCACACTTGGTCTACCATGCTTGTCATGGCCGGCCACTACTAATTAGGGGTGGAATTTGACATGCAAGTCCCCCCTTTTTATTTCATGCACTAATAGGTCCTTATGCTTCGACCTATCACATTTCAAAAATGTCGCACATAAGTCCTATTGACTAAATTCACATGCAGTTGACTAAATCGAAGCTTGAAATTTTCACACATCCATAATTACATATTCTAGACAATAAATATCACATTCAAACATTTCGGTGACTCGGTTTAGCGGTCCCGAAACCACTTCCCGACTAGGGTCAATTTTGGGCTGTCACATACGTACACAAATTGTCCCTAATATGGGCCTATAAGTCCCAAAACAGCCATCGAAAAAGGATCGGGACGAAATTGGGAACTTTTAGAAAAGTTTGAGAAATTCTCCCTAATACAGAATCACACGCCTGTATGAGACAGGGGACACGCCAGTGTGCTCTCTACACACCCATGACCTCCAGCCGTGTAACTCTCTAACTATGACATTAGCACCAATTTAGGGTCATATGGCCACATCACACGCCCATGTGGTCAATTAAAATTAAATGATTTTTTCATAAAAAGGTGCAGACTTCACGCGGCCATAGTACATGCCCATGTGGGTAGGCCTTGTCCCTCACACGGCCAAGACACATGCTCGTGTCTTAGCCTGTATGCTTACTACTGAGCATACTGACTTGCAAAGTTAGGATGTAGGGGACACATGGCCATTGCACATTCCCGTGGGATAGACCATGTGTCACACACGGCCTAGACACATGCCCATGTGTCTACCCGTGTGGACAATTTGTAGGCTATTTTCCAAGCCAATTGCCACCCTTAATCACTCATGCACTTAAGCAAATTTCATAACATGCAACATGCCATACTTAGACACTCAATACTCAACACCATAGTACTTTCACATCTTTATAATATCATCCTATTTCACCTTCCCTTAATCACACCATTTGGAAGCATTTTATACAAACTTCATGCAAATCAACTTAATTATCAAAATTTCAAGTTGCACATTTATAACTATCATCTTAGGTCAAACCATTCCTTATCTCCTAGTATTTAATCCATTCATGTTCACAAATTCACCAAGAAATCATATTCCACATCATCAAGACAATATCTCATCATATATCAATCATACAACCACATAGCACATCATCAAGGCATCAACATATGCATGCATGGGTAATTAGATTACGACCCAATGATCATATATAAGCCATATCACATGGTCATTACAAAATGAATCATCAACATCATAGGCCTTCACAATTTGGCTAAATAGCATGACACGTATCATAAAATAACCAAGTCCCCTATACATGCCATACTCAAAATAACAATTTCAGTATACCCAATAATCTTTTGATAGTGTGATCGAATACTCTGACAGCTTCCGATCCCTAAGCTAGCTTGGCGGAACTATAAAGGATGGAAAGAAAAAAGGGTAAGCGTTAAAGCTTAGTAAATTCACATGCAAATAATATGCAATGGTAGTAAGCAATTAACATGAAAAGACATAGTAACATATAAATAAAGATTATTCATCATTTAAACCTTTTGACTTACTTATCATATGCACACATAAACTTTCTCATTACAAATCATTCTTTACCAAGGCATTATTCATAGGTCTAGCGTACATACCTGTACTCATCGTAGTATCTCTTATAACCATACCTCTTTAACATGCCCTCTTTGGGACTTTCATCACATCTATTGCATTACCCATTGAACACTCAGAATACTATTGGATACGTGGAAAACTTGAACATAAGTGTCACATATACATACGTAGTCAAAGCTACCTCATAACATGTAACGCTCGCAATGGAGCTACTCACAGGCTTGTTTATAAAAACTATTGGCCAAGATGTAGCTACACAGGCTACTCACACAAGCTGTCAGGTATCTGACCAATTGAAGGATTACCTAGCCACCGGTAGGACACCCAAGACCATTTCCCAGAACCCAATTACATGTATCGCATCCATAATGAACTAGGACCAACTCAACGAGCTCGAATGCTCTCATCCATAATAAACTCGGACCAACTCAACGAGCTCGGATGCTTCATACATATCACGAACCCGAACCAACTCAACGAGTTCAAATTTTTAAATTCCTAGTGACATGTCACCTGTATCCTAGACTATTCCTAAGGTTCAAACGGGATTTTCCTCACTTGTACAAGACATACTTTGTCGTATTTGCTCGTGATGTCGTATATAACGGTCTTAATATCATTTATGCTTTCATAACAACCAATAAGCATATAACTCATAATAACAAGAAAACATTTACAACATAATATCAAAGCATTAAAAACATGCTACAACACTACATTATTTGCATATCCACTTACCTCGGTACAAAATGATGGTAATCGAGCCTAATTGTCATATACTATATTCTTCCCTCGATCAAGACCCGTATCGCATTTTTCTTGATATAAAATGTCAAATTTAACTTGTTTATTAATCTCATTATTCAAATCAATCCATAGTTCATGCTTTGGTAAATTACATTTTTACCCCTATCTTTCCACTTATTTACGATTTAGTCCCTAGCCTCGTAAAATGAAATGCATGCATTTTCTTGGTTACCCAAGCCTAGCCGAACCTTTACTATGCTCATATCAGCCCATATTTTTCTTTAGTTCACATTATCACTACTCACTTTTACACTTTTACAAACAAGTCCCTTTTTTAGGTGTTTTCATTAAAAATCACCTAGTAAAAGATGTTTATCATGCATCAAACATTCATATTCCTCCATTAATCAACAAAATACATGCATGTTACACATGGTTCAAATTTCATACATGAACCCTAGCTCAAAATATAGCTAGAAATGGATAGATCATGCTTCAAAGACTTCAAAAATACAAAGTACATTAAAAACAAGGCTAGGGAGCACTTACAATCAAGCTTGGAAATGTTGAACAAAACCCTAGCTATGGCTATTGAGAAATTCGACTAGCACTTGGAGAAGATGGACACATTTTTGCTTTGATTTTCCCTTTTTATTCTTTTAATTACCAAATGACCAAAATGCCCTTAGGGTTTTTCTTTTAATTTTTTCCTATGCATGTCCATTTTTGTCCAAAATTATAGAAATTGGTCAAATTGCTAATTAGGAAGCTCTAATTCATAATCTAAAACGATTTCATGCTTAAAGCTTCTAGAATGCAAGTTTTGCATCTTACTCAATTTGGTCCCTAAAGTTCAATTAGACATTTTATGCATAGAATTTCTTCATGAAACTTTCACATAAGCATGCATTCATATCATAGACCTCATAAGAATCATATAATAATTATTTTTATCTCGAATTTGTGGTCTCGAAACCACTGTTCTGACTAGGCCTTAATGAATTATACCATAGTTTTGGTCATACTTATTAGCCATGATTCATTCATTTAGCACATGTGCCATTCGTCACACATCTCATCCACAAGCAATCACGTCAAGCAGAATACATTGCATACATGCATAATTGATTAGGGTTAGAACCCAAATAATCAATATGAACCATATCACATGGCCATATACAAAATGAATCAAATATTACCATAAGCCAACACATTTGGCTAGACCAATATGACCAAGTCCCTACACATGCCATACTTAAAATGTTGAGACTAACTATACCAAATGTCCAGTTGATAGTGTAATCGAGCCTCCGACATCCTTTGATCCCTGAGCTAGCTTGGCGAAACTATAAGAAAATGAAAAAGAGAGGGGAGTTAGCATAAAGCTTAGTAAGGTCACATGCAAATAAATAGCAATATAATCAAATATATAAATACCATTGACATAACATAGTTTACTTATGCGTTATCATAAATTCATAGGCATAGCTTAAATTTGAAGACATAACTTACACATTTTCAATCTTACCAAAAGTTCATCACATGCCGAGCTCATTCATATGAGCTTTTTGTACATACTTGTACCAACTTGTAAAACATTATCATATTTCCTCATCATTGACTTACTTGTCGAATAACTCGCACGTTTATTGTAACACCCCTTACCTGTATCCCACGCTGGGGCAGGGTACGTGGCGTTACCATACTTAAACACATACAAACAAACATTTTCAGCTCGTAAAATTTTACTGAAATTTAAAACTTTCAAACTTCCTCTTAACGTCCCTAATATGGACCTACAAGGCCCAAAACACGGTTTGGAAATAGTTCAGGAATAAACCGAACACAATTTAAAAACATTAAAAAATTTCAATGCAACTAGGGGTGTAGGCCCGTGTGGAAGGGCGACATGCCCGTGTGTTCTCTTAACATGGCGATGTTGAAGGCCTGTGTGGCTTATACGGCTTGAACATATCGAGATACGCCTGTGTCCCTAGCCCATGCAAATTTATTTCTCGATTCAAACCTACAGGGATTTTCACACGGCTTGCCACACGCTCATGTCCATGGCCCGTGTCCCTCACACGGCCATGACACGCCCGTGTACTAGGCCGTGTCCTCTACACGGTTGAGACACACGGCCGTGTCTCTGCTCGTGTGGTTACTACTAGGCATTTTGTTTTGCCAAATTTAGGTGCAGGGGACACACGACCTGACTACACGCCCATGGGGCAGACCGTGTGTCACGCACAACCTAGACACACACCCATGTGTCTGCCCGTGTGGACAAACACAAGGCTATCTACCAAGCCTTTTTGCCACCCTTACATGCACCAACCTACACAACATCAAACATCTCCAATCCAAGCATAAACACACATAACCAAAACAACCACAACCAAACATCCACATCCATGACAATCCTCATTAAATGCATTTAGCAATAATAGATATTAGCCATCATCCATGGCCTTATACAAAATGAAACAACCTTCATGACAAGCCAACATATTTGGCTAAAACAATATGACACTTAACAAAAAGACCAAGTTCCTATATATGCCATACTCAAAATAATAAATCTAACTATACCAAATATTTTGATTGATAGAATCACCGAGCCTCTAACGTCCTTTGATTCCCGAGTTAGCTTGGTGTTGCTATAAGAAAAAAGGAAAGAAAATGGAGTAAGCATAAAGCTTAGTAAGATTGCATGTAAATAAGTAATAACATCAATCATGCACTAACATGCGCACAATATATTATAAACTTACACAAAAGTTTCATATGATCATAGGCATAACTTACTCATTTTCATCCTTACTATTCATATAACGTAAACCGAAGCTCAATTCTCATGAGTTTCATGTAGGTATCTATACCACTTTCAAGATAATCACAACTTTTCTCATTTGATAAAATCTTTAAATTACCTATTGAACCTGTTGGAATACTAAAGGATACCCGATAAACCTCATACAAAAGGTTAAAATGTCGATGCCATGTCCCGGACATGGTCTTACACTGGCTCTCATACATTGGTGCCGATGCCATGTCCCAAACATGGTCTTACACTGACACATATAACAATGCCGATGCCATGTTCCAAACATGGTCTTACACTGGCTCACATATTGAGGCTGATGCCATGTCCCAAACATGGTCTTACACTAGCGCTCATAATAATGCCAATGCCATGTTCCAAACATGGTCTTACACTGGCTCACATATTGAGGCTGGTGCTATGTCCCAGACATGGTCTTACACTAGCTCTCATAACAATACCGATGCCATGTTCCAAACATGGTCTTACACTGGCTCACATGTACCCTAACGTCATGACCTCGATATCTTAATATTCTTAGAGTTCAACCGGGAATTTATCACATCAAGTCTCGTTGGACATATTTGAAACATTAATAAAACAACTCATTCAACATCGATTATTAATTGCATAATATAAGGTATATTATTTACACACGAACTTACCTCAATATGCAAAATATGGGTGACTAGTTTGATTTAGTCCACTAGCTTGGTTTTCCCCCGGTCTAAGTCCGAATTTCGTATTTCTTGATCTATAATGATAAAATTCACTAATTTAATCATCACATTAATCAAGACATTTTACAAACCATATTTTGGCTAAATGACCATTTTGTCCCTAGACTTTCACAAAATTACAATTTTACCCCTAGGCTCGTAAATTGTTTTTCATCAAATTTTCTTACTAACCAAGCCTAGGCGAATTCTTTGTATACTAGAAGCAGCCCACAATTCCAATTATTTCACACATTTACCACATAATTAATAACTTATACAAAATTGTCATTAGTTAGGGTTTACAGGAAAACTACTTCACAAAAGTTGTTTATTTAACAACCATAACTCATTTTCTTCCATAATATTTCAGCAAACAACATAAAAGCTTTCATGGAAAAACCCTAAACTTTCAACCATTTGCAAAATATCCCCCATTAGTTAGCTTATGTTACAAGGGTCCCAAAAGTACAAAAATTATCAAGAAAGGCCATCAAAATCACTTACTTGCAAGACTGAGGAGTGACTGAAATTTTGAGCTCTCAAAACCCCTATGTTGGCTGAAAATTTTGGTGGATGGAAAAGGAAGATGATGGCTTTTTTCTTTTTGTTTAATTTTATTACCAAATAAGTCACCTAATGCCACTAACCTTTAACTTTTCAATTCCGTTGTCTCCATGTTCAGCCACTAATAACTTTGGGGCCTATTTATTCAATAAGGACTTCTAATTTAATGCCTCATAGCATCTAACACTTTTAGCTACTAAAACAAATCTTTCGTACTTTAGGTGATTTAGTCCTTTTTTTGAAATTAAGCAAGCAATCACCAAAATTATTTCACCAAAATTTTCATGCACTCATATAATCATGCTATAACACAAAATAATATTAAAAATAATTTCTCTGGCCTCAGATTAGTGGTTCTGAAATGACTGTTCTGACTGGGGCCAAAATCGGGTTGTTACATTTACCCGTTGAACACTCGGAATACTATTAGATACATGGAAGACTTGCACATAGTGCTTCAAACGTAGCCACATGCTACCTCATATAACAATCACACATTACTCACTCTCGAGCTAATTGTGGGCCTGCTCACACAAGCTGACAGTCAGGATGTAACTATTTGGGCTGCTCACACAAGCTGACAAGTACTCGCAACACATGCCGGGCTACCCAGCCACCTGTAGAACGTACAAGACTAGCACCCGGATTCACATAATCACATATACATATAAGTTCATGAGCTCATAATCTCATAGTTTCTAGTGACATGTCACATTGTAACCTACATTATATCTAAGGTTCAAATGGGACATTCCTGATAACTCGTATTCGTCGGACTCGTTCATAATGTCATTCTTATTGACCATAAAGTCGTTCATACACTCGTCATAATAATTAAACATAGAAACTCATACATTAATAAAGCATTAAAACTTGATTCAACATTGTATTATTTACACATGAACTTACCTCGGTACAAAATATGGACGATTAATTCGATTTAGTCTAAAATCTTATTTTTCCCCGGTCTAGGTCTGGACTTTGTTTTCTTGATCTATAATAGCAAATTCAGCTCATTTAATCATCACATTATTCAAATCAGTCCGAAAGCTATATTTAGGCAAAATTACAATTTTACCCCTAAACTTTCACATATTTACAAATTAGTCCCTAGGCTCCTAAAATGAAATGTGCTCATTTTCTTTGTTACCCAAGCCTAGTCGAACCTATACCATGCCCATATCAGACCACACTTTCCTTTATTTCACATTTTTACTACTCATTTTACACATTTTACAAACAAGTCCTTTTTATGCATTTCTATAAAAAATCACTTAGTAAGAGATGTTAAATACACATCAAACTTTCATTTTCTTCCATTAAACATCAAAATACAAACATGCCACATATGGGTCAAATTTCATACATGAACCCTAGCTCAAAATATGGCTAGAAATGGATAGATCATGCTTCACGGACTTAAAAAATGCAAAGAACATAAAAAACAGGGCTAGGGAGCACTTACAATCAAGCTTGAAATTTTGAAAACCCTAGCTATCGAACCCTTGCAAATTTCAGCACACAAGGAAGAAGATGGACACAATTTTGACTTGATTTTTCCCTTTTTATTCTTTTATTTACCAAAAGACAAAAATGCCTTTAAGGCCCTTCTTCCCAATTTTTCCTATTCATGCCCATTTTTGTCCAAAATTTTAGAACTTGGTCAAATTGCTATTTAAGGACCTCTAATTAATGATCCAATGTAATTTCATGCTTGAAGCTTCTAGAACAAAAGTTTTACAACTTGTTTAATTTAGTCTCTAAAGTCAAATTAGACACTTTAAGCATAGAATTTCTTCATGAAAATTTCACACAAACATGAAATCATATCATGTACCATAAATAATCATAAAATAATTATTTCTATTTTAACTTTGTGGTCTGGAAACCACTATTCTGACTAGCCCCTAATTCGAGATGTTATAATTCTCCCCCTTAGGGATTTTCGTCCCCGAAAATCTTACCGGTGAAAAAGGTTTGGGTATTGGTTTCTCATGTTTTCCTCAGTCTCGCATCTAGCCTCTTCAACCCCATATCTTTGCTATAAAACTTTCACAAGGGAAATACTTTTGTTTCTCAATTGCTTGACTTCCCGAGCTAAAATCTTAATCGACTTTTCACCATAAGTCATATTCGGTTGGGTCTCGACCTCTGTCAGTGAAATCACGTGCAAAGGATTAGATCAGTATCGGTGCAACATAGAAACATAGAACACATATGAATCTTTTCCAATTCGGATGATAAGGCTAACCGATAGGCAGCTGGCCCTACTCTCTCGGTGATCTCATATGGTCCAATACAGCGTGGACTTAGTTTGCCTTTCCTACCAAATCTCAAAACCTTTTTCCATGGAGACAATTTCAAAATTACCTTATCACCGACCTGAAACTCAATCTCTTTTCGTTTCAAATCCACGTATGATTTCTGTCTATCTGAAGTGGCTTTCAAACAATCAACTCTGTGAATCTGATTCTCTTTGAGTTTGGCCCAACACAAAGGCGTTCTGTACTTACGCCCATACAATGCCTCATAGGGCGCCATTTTCAAGCTCGACTGAAAACTGTTGTTGTAGGCAAATTTTACCAACGATAAATACTTTTCGCAATTACCTTGGAACTCAAGGACACAACACCGCAACATATCTTCAAGAATTTGAATTACTTGCTCAGACTAACTGTTGGTCTGCGGATGGAAAGCAGTACTAAAATTCAATTTTGTACCTAAAACCTCCTGCAACTTCTTCCAAAATTGCGAAGTGAACCTCGGATCTCTATCCGATATAATCGATAAAGGCACTCTATGCAACCTCATTATTTTAGAAATATACAACTCAGCTAGCTTGTCAAGTGAATAGTATATGTACCGGTATAAAATGAGCCAAATTTGTTAATCAATCAACAACAACCCATATAGTATCTTTCTTTCTCGGTGTCAAAGGCAAACTTGTCACGAAATCCATAGTAATACGGTCCCATTTTCATTCAGGAACCATCACAGGCTGAAGTAAGCCTGAAGGTACTTGGTGTTCAGCTTTCACTTATTGACAAATCAGGCATCTCGAAACAAAATCAGAAATATCTCTTTTCATACTCGGCCATCAATACAATTTCTTCAAGTCATGGTACATTTTCGTACTACCCGGATGCATAGACAAACGACCACTATGGGCCTCAAGCAAAATCTTCTGGATCAACTCGGTATTCTTAGGAATGCAAATCCTATCTCGGAACATTAAGCAACCATCGAAACTACTTCGAAAATCTGATTCCATACCCGATTCACATTGAACTCTTTTGGCTTGCAAATCATCGTCACTTTGCTGGGCTTCATAAATCTCTTGAAGAAACATTGGTCTAACTCTTAACTCGGCTAGAATTGAACCATCATATGATAAAGCCAACTGAGTGTTCATAGCCCTCAATGCAAACAAGGATTTCCTACTCAAAGCATCAGTGACCACGTTCGCCTTTCCCGGGTGATAATCAATCACTAGCTCATAATCTTTTATCAACTCTAGCCATCTCCGTTGTCGTAGGTTCAAGTCCTTTTGAGTCATCAAGTACTTCAAACTTTTATGATTAGTATACACATGACATTTCTCACCATAAAAATGATGTCTCCAAATCTTCAACACAAACACAATAGTAGCCAATTCCAAATCATGTGTCGGATAATTCTTCTCATGTGGTTTCAGCTGGCTCGAGACACAAGCAATCACCTTGCCTTCTTGCATAAGCACACAACCCAATCCATTCAAGGGTGCATCACTGTAAACCACAAATTCTTTTCCCAATTCAGGTTGTACTAAAATTAGAGCCTCAGTCAATAATGCTTTTAGTTTCTCAAAACTCTATTGGCATTTTTTTGTCCATTCAAACTTAACATCTTTTTGTAATGACCTTGTTATCAGCGCAACAATCATGGAAAATCCTTTAACAAATCGTCTGTAATAACCGACTAAGCCTAGGAAGCTTCTACCTTCTGACATATTCTTTGGAGATTTCCATTTAACAATAGCCGAAATCTTACTCAGATCTACTCGAATGCCATCACCTGAAACAATGTGTCCTAAGAATTTGACTTCTTGAAGCCAAAACTCACTTTTAGTAAACCTAGCATACAACTACTTGCCTCTCAGCAAAACCGTTCTCAAATGTTCGGCATGCTCCGCCTCATCATGAGAATAAATCAGTATATCGTCAATAAAAACAACCATAAATTTATCTAAGTCTGGTTAGAAAATACGGTTCATTAAATCCATCAATACCACGGAAGCATTCATTAAACCAAAAGGCATAACCAAAAATTCATAGTGACCATACCTCGTCCGAAATGTAGTCTTCGGTATGTCCGAATCTTTAACTTTCAACTGGTAGTAACCGGACCTCAAGTCTATCTTTGAAAATACCGTGACTACGTTCAATTGATCAAACAAGTCATTGATTCTTGGTAAGAGGTACTTGTTCTTTATGGTTACCTTATTGAGCTGTCGGTAGTCAATGCACAATCTCATTGAACCATCTTTCTTTTTCACAAATAGCACCGATGCGCCTCACGAAGAATAACTGGATCTCACAAAACCTTTATCCGTTAACTCTTGTGACTGGGCTTTTAACTTATTTTAACTCCGTCAGAGCCATCCTATACGGAGTAATCGAAATAAGTGCAGTGCCCAGAACTAATTCGATGCCAAACTCAACTTCCCTAATTAGAGGCAATCCGGGTAACTTTTCTAGGAACATATCTGGATTTTCGCATACTACCGGCATTGACTCAATTTTCAACTCAGACTCCTTCGTAGTTAACACAAAGGCAAGATAAGCTTGATAACCCTTTCTTAGACATCTCTGAGCAGTCATAGATGAAATCACTATAGGCAAGCTATTCGATTCATCTGATTCAACCCAAAGAATATTACCACTTTTACATTTCAATTCAAAGATTTTCCTTCCATAGTTTACTACTACATCATGCATGGTCAACCAATCCATACCAAGTATTATATCAAATTCATCAAATTGCAAAAGCATGAGATTAGCAGGAAAACAATGACCTCTAATCATTAAAAGGCAATTCTTACATACTTTTTCAACTATCACATGCTTGCCTAGAGGGTTTGACACTTTTATCACAATTTCTGTAGACTCAGCGGGCGTATTCATGCTAGACACCAATTTTACACATACATACAAATGGGTAGATCCCGGATCAATCAAAGCAACAATAGAAGTATCATAGAGAGAAAAAGTACCTATAATAACATCAGGGGATGAAGCTTCTTCGCAAGCACGAATGGTGTAAGTCCTCGTAGGTGCTCTACCCTCGGGTCTCACAGCTGGTTCCCTAGGTGCACTCTTACTGCTCGTTCCATTTCCCAGATTCTTTGGTGGCCTCCCTCTAGAAGTACAATTGCTCGATCTTGCACTTTGAAATTTTTCCTTTTCAACTGTCTCAGGACAATCCTTGATAAAATGATCGTGTGAACCACACTTGAAACATGCCCGGCTATTCATACAGCATTAACCGGGGTGACGTTTGCCACAATGTTGACACTCAGGTCTATTAGGTCGAGCGTTACCCACACTCGCTATTGAATTAGTCTGAGCCTTATGACCTGAATATTGTTTCTTATGGTTCCTGATCGAAAACCTAGCTGAAACACCCGATCGAGTATTAAACTCTCTCAGTTTCTTAGTTGAAGACTGAAATGATTTGCCCGTCTTTCTCTTCTTCGAATCTCGAGACTCTAACTCAACTTTTCTCTTATCTTTAGCCAATTTCTTGGCTTTTTAAGCAATCTCTACAAGCATAACAAATTCTCTCAGTTCAAGGACACCCACTAACAATCAGATGTCTTCGTTTAATCCATCTTCAAATCTTTTGCACATAATGGCCTCAGTTGATACACATTCTCGAGCATATTTGCTCAGCCTCATGAATTTACGCTCATATTTCATTATTTTCATTCGTCAGTGTTTTAACTCGAGATATTCCTTCCTTTTCTGATCGATAAATCTCTGGCTAATGTACTTCTTACGGAATTCTTCTTGGAAGAATTCCCAATTAACTCTTTCCCTTGGTACGACCGACACAAAGGTGTTTCACCACTAATAAGACAAGTCTTTCAAAAGGGACACAACACACTTCATGCATTCCTCAGGTGTGCATGATAACTCATCAAACACCCTAATGGTATTCTTGAGCCAAAACTCTGCCCAGAATTGTTCGATTGCTCCACCAAGCCGATTCAGAGACCTCAATTACAAACACAACTAATTATAAGAATTTAATTTAAGTAGCACAAAAAAATTGAAGCAATTTCTCCATTAAAATAAAAGACAAAACTTACCCAATTTCGATCAAGTAGAACACTCAAGAACAAAGCTCCCTTGACTGACGACAAAGCAGAAGAAGTAAAAAGAAAAAAAAAATGAAAAAGTCACAAAGAATAAAGTGGAAAAGAGAGGAAGAACGTGTAGGAAAAAACGTAAAAAATGTTGGATGTTGACATAGAAATAAAAATAAATAAATAGCTTTAAACTTAAACCAAATTTTAAGATACAAAAATCATTCCTCAAAACACACATACGGATTCAAGCCTAGAACCCAGAGGTACATTAACGCACAACCAACCGCCAGGCCAACTGACCCATTCTACACTAAAACACAACAACAAACCCAATTGTCCCATCTAGCTACTGACCCCACCTACAAGTCTCAAAACTTCTAACCCCGAAATCTAGGGTGTTACAATACAACAGACGACTGACTCACTTTCCCAACTGCACGCTAAAATAACTCCCTCACAACGTGCACTTTGAGCTAAATCTGGATTAACTTTAAGGGGCGAATATGACTCTCCCATATTCCAAAGAGATAATGAATATCGTATTGTAAGGTTTTAGTGTGGATTCACTTCTCATGATTTTCCATTAGAATAATGACCGGTCTAAAACTAAATAGGGATTAGTTAAGCATGAGATTAACCATGCTTTGTTGGATTATAAGAATTGATTTTAATGTAATGATGATAGGTGAAAATGGAGGGGACTTAAAGAGCAATTGCTCTAAAATAAGAATGAAAAGGAAATGGAAAAATGGTTGACAAGCTACAAACGTCAGAAATGAATAATTGTTTTGAATTTAAGTCTCAAGTTTGTCTGTTCCAAAGCCACAATTACAAGGCTTTTTATACACCTCTCAAAAGCTAATTTAGCATGATTTCCTCCTAAAATTATGTTTAACAACCAACAAAAAAATTAGATATTTTTCTAATTACAGGATTTGACAATCCAAATCTGATAATTTTATCAACCACCATTTTTACAACTTTTCAATTTGTCCCATTTTCTTGCTTTTTGTTCCAATTTAGCCCAATTTGCTTGTTTTTTGAACTTTGGCATTCCAATTGTGTCCTGATAAAGTTTAAACAGAAATCACAAGCTTAGTAGCATTCTATTCAAAATTTGACAAAAAATAAGTACATTAAACACACAAAACTAGCTTGCTATCAAATCCTCCTTACTTAGTCGATGCTTGTCCTCAAGCATGTTATGTATTCCTATACTAGAAACCATTCAACAATTTCTTTCGAAATCAAGTCTCCTTCCACAACCAATCGTAATGCAAACAATTTTAAGTGAAGCATCAATAAACCATTGCTAAGTTTAACCAACAAACATTTTATAAAATTCTAATATTATATAAAAATCAACTACTTCACTACATTAAAACTTAATCAAACTTGCAATGTGATTGTTCTCAACCAAAATTTTCAACAACTTTGGGATGTAATGGAGTCTTTTTCGTGAAATGAGATGAAAGCCAAAGCAACTCACCTCGGTTACTCAATTTGACACGTCTCCAAATAGATTATTTTTCCTTACTTATGAATGTTCGGTTAGCGAAGTGTTTGCAAGTTTTGATTTGTCACTCGAATTTTTTGACGTGAAATGAGATGAAGATCCAAGCACCTTGTAACACCCCTTACCCGTATCCGATGCTGGGACAGGGTTTGAGGCATTATCAGACTTAAACATAAACAAGCATACAAATTCAGGCCATAAAATTTCATCCAAATTTAAAACCTTTCAATCACATGCAATTTGTCCATTAAAAGGGCCTGCGAGGCCCAGAACATACATTGGGAGCAGTTTGGGACTACATCAAGAACTTCCGGAACCTTTTTGACACTTAGAAAATTTTTCTTATTTTAGGGAGTCCCACGCCCATGTGGGTAGGCCGTGTGGTCACACACGCCCGTGTAACTCTCTAACTATGACATCATCAACCAAAATAAGGTCACACGCCCATGGGGCAAACCGTGTGTCACACACGGCCTAGGTACACGCCCATGTGTCTACCCGTGTGGACAACTTTGAGGCTATTTTCCAAGCCATTTGACACATTTAAATGCTCATTCACTCATTCATCTTTGATGGCATGCATCATAGTATAATTAGTTACTCAATAACTCATAAACATGATTAACCCATGCCTTTGTAATGTCAACATATCTCCTATCCAAACCATCATGCTTTCATATGGCATTCCACACCAATTTCATATTCATTCATCATGCTAAACCTACTTTCAATTTACTCAATCATACCATAGTTTTGGTCATACTAATTAGCCATGATTCATTATTTAGCACATGTGCCATTTGTCACACATCTCATCCACAAGTAATCATGTTAAGTATAATACATTGCATGCATGCATAATTGATTAGGGTTACAACCCAAATAATCAATCTAAACTGTAACACCCCAAACCCGGCCTGGAAGTTTGGCTCGAATCTGGCGTGTCACATTGAAATGTTTTTTGGAAACCATGTTTCCATTAAAAACCTTTCTTAATAATTAAAAACTTATACCCTTTTTAAACCTTGTTAGAAAACCTCAGCTGAATAACATTCTTAACAACTTTGTAAAAATCTTGGCAGTTGCGGAAGGTTAATTTAAAAATAATTGCGGATACGAGATGTTTTGAACAACAGTAGTTGCTTTGGAAAACCGTGTTCTAATACTAGCAATTATAAGAACAATAAATAAAAATTCCAAATTTGAAATCCATAAAATTACAACGGCTTTACTATAGTCCACGTAAAAACATTTAAAAGTAATAACCAAAACTGTAACATAAACAGTGTGTGTGGCTTCCTCCGAGACCCTCGCAGCTCCGATCCGTCTAAGGCTGAAAATTACCTGAAAGGTTAATAAACGGGGTGAGTTTACAAAAACTCAGTGTGAAATCCCCTACTATATAAAAGGAAAAGTCAGTCATATAAAAGAATTAAAAGTCTGGCCCCAGCCCTAGTTACAGTTTCAGTATCAATTGGGCCTTAGCCCATTATAACAGACAGTACCATATAGGCCTTAGTCCATTACAGAATAAGAAACATTATCAGAACTAGAATCAAAATGAGAATCAGAATCAGAATCAGGTGACAGAATCAGAATCAGAATGTGTATGCAATCCTAACCCAATCCATCCGTATACACCCCCGTACGAACCTTACACCATGTGGGGAGACAACTCGACCCAATCATCCACTACACACCACAGAATTTGCAGCATGGCTACCAGAACAGATATTGTGACAGAGTCACCAGATACAGATATTTGTGGCATAGCCACCAGAATCAGATAATGTGGCAAAGCTACTAATAGAATACGTGGCACAAAGCCATCGATAACTGTAATAACTTCGGCACATAGCGATCAATGATGATAATATAACTGGCACACAGCCTTCGGTAAATATGATCGACACAGAGTCATCAACAAATATGTTAGGCACATAGCCACAGGTAAATACATTTGGCACGAAGCCATAGTCAAGATGGCACAAAGCCATATTTTGGTTGGCACAGAGCCATCGATAACGGGTCTATAATCGGCACGAAGCCCACAATAACGGCACACACCCTTCGCTAACATGATCAGCACTCAGCCATCGATCGGTCTACAGTTGTCTCGGACGACCCGTGCGACCTTAACAGATCAGATCTTCCTCCGTACGAAATCCCAACCCATGCAACATGTCATGTATGCAGAATGTCATGCCCATATTTGAATCAAACAATCACAGTCAAGTCATTCATATCACCAACATATATTCACAATCAAATTCGTCAACCACACAATCCAAGTCAGTCACTTGCCCACAAGGGCGAAACAGTCATTTAACACCCTAGGGGCAAAATGGTAATTTTACCCCACGAGGGTATCTCAGTAATTCTACCTTACAGGGGTATTTTAGTATTTCTACCCTACAAGGGTATTTCAGTAATTCTACCCTACAGGGGTATTTTAGTAATTCTACCCTATAAGGGTATTTCGGTAATTCTACCCTATAAGGGTATTTCGGTAATTCTACCTTATAGGGGTATTTCAGTAATTCTACCTTATAGGGGTATTTTGGTAATTTTGTAAATCAAGGGTAAAATGGTAATTCTGTAAATTGGGGGTACTTTGGTAATTTTACAAGTCGAGGGTATTTCAGTAATTTGGTAAACTAAAGTATTCTAAACAGGGATAACAATACGAATGGGCCTAAAGCCCATTCTCAGTCCAAATGGGCCTAAAGCCCATTCTCAATCCAAATAGGCCTAAAGCCCATTCTCAGTCCAAATGGGCCCACACGCTCGTGTGGCCCTTTTAGCCCAAATCTAGCCACAGATATGAGATTCACCTAGCCTAGTCCAATATTTACTACACAATCAAACAACTTATCCAATTGAGCCCGTAGGCCCATTGGGCCCACATAGCCCCTTTCAGCCCATCACGGCCCGAAGTAGCCATCCTACAGCTAGAGTAGTGAGAAATACAAACCTGATAGGAGACTGGAGTTAATCCGTGCTCCGAGCACTCTTAGCTGACGCCCAACCCAAACGAGCATGCCATAAAGCGAAAGGGATCAGCCAAGAAAGGTACCCTTACTCTCCTCATGGTTCTCTCTATTTAAAGCCAACTTCGTATCCACTCTTATGTTAGCTTCCCGATGTGGGATCCCTTCATCATCAGAGTTTAAATTCAACACCAACTCTTGCCGCCCCCTGTTAGCAAAATAAATGCTCTTTGATTGCCATTAGTTTCGAACCCTGGACCTCCTTGCCAACTCTATGACTCTACCTTCCTGCCTCTTATGTGGCGCTACTTTGCCACTAGACCACAAGGCTTTTTATGGCACAATTTCTCCAACAATATTCTTAAGGCCTACCTACTACACCCAGGGGTTTGATTCACCTTAAACCAAATTTTTTTGCTAGAGTCCAGGTTTGCACCCAGGACTGCTCCAACACTTCTCAGCACACTTAACCACTAAAACAAGCCTTCATTAACGAAATTTACATGCACAAAAAAATATTATAAGATGCCTTCAACCGATCCCATACTCAAGGCCCAAAACTTCTAGGCCCAAATTCAGGGTGTTACATGAACCATATCACATGGCCATAGACAAAATGAATCAAATATTTCCATAAGCCAACATATTTGGCTAGATCAATATGACATATAACAAAAAGACCAAGTCCCTATACATGCCATACTTAAAATGTTGAGACTAACTATACCAAATGTCCAATTGATAGTGTAATTGAGCCTCCGACGTCCTTTGATCCTTGAGCTAGCTTGGCGATACTATAAGAAAATGAAAAAGAGAGGGGAGTAAGCATAAAGCTTAGTTAGTTCACATGCAAAAAAATAGCAATATAATCATATAGATAAATACCACTGACATAACTATCATAAATTCATAGGCATAGCTTAAATTTGAAGACATAACTTACACATTTTCAATCTTACCAAATTTTCACCACATAACGAGCTCATTCATATGAGTTTTCTATACATACATGTACCAACTAATAACATATTGTCATATTTTCTCATCATTGACTTACTTGATGAATAACTCGCAGGTTTACCCGTTGAACACTCGGAATACTATCAGATACACGGAAGACTTGCATATAGTGCTTCAAATGTAGCCACATGCTACCTCATATCACAATCCCACATTGCTCGCTCTCGAGCTAATCACGAGCCTGCTCACACAAACTGATAGTTAGGATGTAACTTGATACGAACTCGCCTCAGAATGATTTGAGTCGTAATAGTTGCCCGATCGTAAATTGGGTAAGTTTTGGCTCATTTGAAAAGAAGGTTGAAAATGGGTTGAAAATAGGCTTAAACAAGGAGTTTAAAATGGTTAATGGAAAGATAGGGTAAATTTGGCTAACAAGAAATTAAAAGAAGGTTGATAGATGGATGGACCTTGACCCGTTACTTAGAAAAGTAAGAACCAAAGGTATAATTGAAGGGATGAATGCCACACCAGGTTGGTGATAAGTTCGGGAAAATAAAGGAGAGATCGACGCCACGAGATGAAATCCCGATAAGTCAAACCAGTCCAAAAGTGAATAAAGAGAATTGAATTCTCACTAGAACAATGAAGTTCATAAAAAAAACAAAGTATCAAAATGTGTAACCTTTACGAATGAAATTTAACAATATTTATAACCTAAAACATGGTCAGCCGAATGGTTTCAAAACTAGTTGAATAGTCACTTAATTCAGCCTTTAAATGAGCTGAAATTTCCAGAAAATTCAAGAAAAGTCCAAGAAACTTCTCCAGCCTTGAGAACGTCTTTGGAAAACTTCTAAGGTGTCTACATGCAGCTGGAATTAATTGGAATGGATAGGAGCTGATTGGCCACATAGGAAACCAAATGGGCAGCTTGTGATTTAGCTAGAAGGGCTGAAACTTCCTTGAAGGTTCTTAGCAGCTTTGGGGACGCCAATGGGTAGCACTTTACTGATTCCAATCAGCTGAAATTAAACAAAGTTAATTAAGAGGCTGAATGGAGCTGGTTGGCCATGCTAAATTTGGCCAAAGAGGTGAATGGCCTTTAATGAGCTACTTTGATAAGCTAAATGGGCTGGAAGAATTTATTGCCAGCTTGAAACACTTCAATGGTCAGCTTGGGAGAAAGAAAAATAGTAGCTCTTCATGTGTCCTTTGCTGTTCACGAAAAAGGTGTTTGGAAAACTAAACCAACAGCCCCATATAAATGCCATCCAATGTATGTAGCTGCACAATTAAAAACAACAAATTAATGGAGTTTAAGACATCTCAAAAATCGGCAGCATTTAATTAAAACAAGGCATCATTAATTCGGCACATTAAACCAACAGTAAACTTAAGACATATTATCATCATGCTTGAGCTGGAGCACACTAACACCTGCAGATTAATTCGGCTAAAAAAAAGACAAATTAAATAGCAGCAAACACATTAATACATGTACATTAATTCGGCTAAGACAAATTAATTAGCAACAGCTAATTAGTTTGTCTTAAACTAGACACATTAAAAATTATGTCCTCAACTAAAGACACATTAAAACTTTAATTAATTATGCCCACATTTTTGTCACAATAAAATAAACTAATTATTTGAGCTGACTTTAACTAAATTAACTAACTTATTTAATTTATTCCAGCAACTAAAATCAAATGAACTAAAAAAAATTAAAATGAACTCAAACGAGTTCAAATGAGCTCAAACAAGCTGAGTTGATCTCCATTGAGCTGGGTAAAACTAAAATTGAGCTCGTTGAGCTAAAATTAAACTTCATCTTGCACTTGGGGCCCTCGAGCTTGGGCCATTCTCAATGTTGTGGAGTTGGGTCGTAACATGATGCGACCAGGTTCGTATCATTCCCTCCCTCTTGAAGATGATTTGTCCTTAGATCGGGCCACTTGCTCGAGAAAATTTTTTTAAAATCACAAACCAATTTGTTCATGATTAGGACGAAGTTATTTCCAAAACCAGTGGAGTGACGAATGGTTTGAGAAAGAAATGGGTTATTTCCATGCCCTCCCTCTTTAGGAGGGTACCACCTCACATCGTTACCTACAAAAGAGTAAAACAAATTAGTGACTCGATGAAGGTTAAACACAAAGAAACGTTTATTCACATCTTGAACAAATGAACCAATACCAGGGTCAAAAATGGAAAATGACCTTATTGTTTCACAATGGATAAAAAAGGTCAAGCATAATCGTCGGAACGTAACCATTAAGCGCTTGAAAATTATGGTTTTGGACAACAAAAGTACTTGATTCAAGTCCTTTGAACAACTTGATACCAAGCGATATAAGACAATAATCTCCGGTGTCGGAAGCAAAGTTTTCTCTTACCGTTTCATTTCAACTTAAAAATTTCATGGACAACAACACAGAGGGAATATGAAACAATTGTAAGTTAAATTCTTGCAAGACATGCTCGAATCCTTCAAATCCTACTATAGTGCAATTTCCAGGATCAAAGATTTGATTTTGCATTGGCATAATATCACGGTACAATAACTTTGTTTTCAGATTTAGAAACACATCATTAAGCAAAAGTTGTTCACACGTTTATTTAAACAGAAATTATGATGCTCACCTTTTCTTGGCACCAACTTAAGATGACTTGCTCTGGGCTTAAACACATGATTTTGGTCGTTCATTGTTATAAGCGACAATGGCCTTTCTTTCATCAACAACTCACACAAGTGAAACAAAGAAAATTTGAGCATGCATATTTTCAAACAATCATACATCGTAATTCTCATTTGATCAGACTTACACAAACATGCACAATGATATACAGAATTCACATTACTATCACAAACAAACAAATTAGGTGTTTTACGTGACAATTCTTTATCACATAAGATCAAATTTTGTTTGTACCGACTTAATCTTACTTCATCAACAAGCTTGCCAACGCCATACTCATTACTAAAAAAACTTTTCATACTACTATTTAAAACAAAATCATCAATAATCAAAGAATGGCAATTAATCGACATAGTGAATGGCGATCTTTCAAAAATTAAGTCATCGGTACCTTTTTCAACAATGTTCAAATCAGTTTGTCTTGATGAAATTGTTAAAGACTCCTTACCTTGCTTGCCTTTAGCTCTTGAGGGAGAATTTCACTTTCGATATTACCTTTCTCGATCATTCAAAATCGTCTCTCTTCAGAAAGGTATTGAAGTTGTAGCTTGTCAATAGAATCTTCAGGAACCTGAGAAGAAACAATACAAAGAGAACTCATAGAACGGTTAGCTAAAACACTCCTCGCTTTTTCTTGTTCTCTCTTGTCTTCTCCACTCGTTTCTTTTGCAATCTCATGTTCAAGCTCTCTCTCTCTTTCAATTGTCTTTTCTCGTTCAAGTTCTTTCTCTTTTCTTTCACTCTCTTTTTCAATTTTATTTTCTTGTTCAAGTTCTTTTTGTTTTTCAAAGGCTTTTTCAAATGCCTTTTCAAGTTCTCTCAAGATTCGCTCATTTTCTCTCTTACTTGCCTTTTGCCTCTCTTTTCTTTTTATTTTGTTTTTTTTTCTTCTTTTGCTTTTTCTTTTCTTTTCTTTGTTTTCTCATTACAAGATTGTACAAAAGAATCATGGGAATAGAGATCATGTTCTAAAGGCCAAGAACTATTTGCATGTGATTGACAATCAAAACTTCGTGTAGAACACTCCTTGAATGATTTCTTTGAAATTCGGGAAGAAGTATATCTATCTCTTCGCCCATTTTCTTGGAAGGAATCAAAATCATAGTCGACTTCTTGTCGTCTCAAACTCCTTGATGAAAAATACTCTCATTCAAAGTCTCTTCTCGAATAGGAGTCTAGTATAAATCTCTTTGCCTCGAAGTCAATGGCGAGAAAGAATCATGATAGGAACTTTTGTTCAAGTAGTATTCGGCGGTATATCTCCGTGGTGTTTTTGGTTCCGTCTTTCGACTTGAAGAAACTCGATCACTTTGGTCTCGTTTTTCCAATCGATCTAGCCTCACTTGTAGTTGGCCAAACTCAGAATTCGCCATTCTTCGTATTTCTTGAACCAAGTATTGGAACTTCGACTCGATAAATTCTTCACAAGACATCTTGATTATTGAAAGGAAAATATGTTAGATCAAAACAAAAATTTAAGTACCTCACCACAAATCTCACGATTTTGCTCGGAAAGAAGAAGGAAAAAGTGACACTCTCGCTCGTGTTTTACACTCGATTGGCTTTTACCTCCGCTTGAATAGTCTCACACGCTCGTGCCTTTTTCCATTCTATTCTCTTCTCTCGATTCACGATGGACTACTTAGGCTTAGCTGTCTTTTCGGTGTGGAGTCGGCTTACAAAAATGATAATCGATTCGGGTTGGAAATGATGTTGGGACAAAGGGGGGCTAGAAGTAAAAATGAAAGGTGAAGGTGTGGCCGTTTGGGTAGATGGTGATAGTAGCAAGAAATTGATGATCGGGATTTAGAAAAGACAAATACAATTTTCAGCAATATTTTTTTTTAATTTTGAATTTTTTTTTCTCTTTCTTTTTTTCACTTTTTTCGACTTTTTTTCAACTTTTTTTTTAATTTTGATTTTTTTCTCTCTTTTTTCACTATTTTTTACTATTTTTTTATTTTTTTTATTTTTTTAACGATACGATACCGAAACTTCTGAAAACATCGATACTTACCTCAATTTAACTAGTTCTGATACCAAATGATACGAACTCGCCTCGGAATGATTTGAGTCCTAATAGTTGCCCAATCGTAAATTGGGTAAGTTTTGGCTCGTTTGAAAAGAAGGTTGAAAATGGGTTGAAAATAGGCTTAAACAAGGGGTTTAAAATGATTAATGGAAAGATAGGGTAAATTTGGCTAACAATAAATTAAAAGAAGGTTGATAGATGGATGGACCTTGACCCGTTACTTAGAAAAGTAAGAACCAAAGGTATAATTGAAGGGATGAACGCCACACCAGGTTGGTGATAAGTTCGGGAAAATAAAGGAGAGATCGACGCCACGAGATGAAATCCCGATAAGTTAAATCAGTCCAAAAGTGAATAAAGAGAATTGAATTCTCACTAGAACAATGAAGTTCATAAAAAAAGTATCAAAATGTGCAACCTTTACGAATGAAATTTAACAATATTTATAGCCTAAAACTTGGTCAGCCGAATGGTCTCAAAACTAGCTGAATAGTCACTTAATTCAGCCTTTAAATGAGCTGAAATTTCTTGAAAAATTCAAGAAAAGTCCAAGAAACTTCTCCAGCCTTGAGAACGTCTTTGGACAGCTTCTAAGGTGTCTACATGCAGCTGGAATTAATTGGAATGGATAGGAGCTGATTGGCCACATATGAAACCAAATGGGCAGCTTGTGATTCAGCTAGAAGGCCTGAAACTTCCTTGAAGGTTCTTAGCAGCTTTGGGAACGCCAATGGGTAGCACTTTGCTGATTCCAATCAGCTAAAATTAAACAAAGTTAATTAAGAGGCTGAATGGAGCTGGTTGGCCATGCTAAATTCAGCCAAAGAGGTGAATGGCCTTTAATGAGCTACTTTGATAAGCTGAATGGGCTGGAAGAATTTATTGGCAGCTTGAAACACTTCAATGGTCAGCTTGGGAGAAAGAAAAATAGCAGCTCTTGATGTGTCCTTTGCTGTTCACGAAAAAGGTGTTTGGAAAACTAAACCAATAGCCCCATATAAATGTCGTCCAATGTATGTAGCTGCACAATTAAGAACAACAAATTAATGGAGTTTAAGACATCTCAAAAATCGGCAGCATTTAATTAAAACAAGACATCATTAATTCGACACATTAAGCCAACAGCAAACTTAAGACATATTATCATCATGCTTGAGCTGGAACACACTAACACCTGCACATTAATTCGGCTAAAAAAAAGACAAATTAAATAGCAGCAAACACATTAATACCTGCACATTAATTCGGCTAAGACAAATTAATTAGCAGCAGCTAATTCGTTTGTCTTAAACTAGACACATTAAAAATTATGTCCTCAACTAAAGACACATTAAAACTTTAATTAATTATGTCCAGATTTTTGTCACAATAAAATAAACTAATTATTTGAGCTGACTTTAACTAAATTAACTAACTTATTTAATTTATTCCAGCAACTAAAATCAAATGAACTAAAAAAAATTAAAATGAACTCAAACGAGTTCAAATGAGCTCAAACAAGCTGAGTTGAGCTCCATTGAGCTGGGTAAAACTAAAATTGAGCTCGTTGAGCTGAAATTAAACTTCATCTTGCACTTGGGGCCCTCGAGCTTGGGCCATTCTCGATGTTGTGGAGTTGGGTCGTAACATGATGCAGCCAGGTTCGCATCGTAACTACTCGAACTGCTCACACAAGCTGACAGGCACCCATAACACATGCCGGGCTACCCAGCCACCGGTAGAACGTACAAGACTAGCACCCGGATTCACATAATCTCATATAAATATAATTTCATGAGTTCATAATCTGATAGTTCCTAGTGACATGTCACATTGTATCCTACATTATTCCTAAGATTCAAACGGGATTTTCTCGATAACTCGTATTCGTCGAACTCGTTCACAATGTCATTCTTATTGACCATAAAGTCGTTCATACACTAGTCATAATAGTTAAATATAGAAACTCATACATTAATAAAGCATTAAAAAATGTTTCAACATTGCATTATTTACACATGAACTTACCTCGGTACAAAATATGGACAAATAATTCGATTTAGTCCAAAATCTTGTTCTTTCCCTGGTCTAGGTCCGGACTCCGTTTTTCTTGATCTATAATAGCAAATTCAGCTCATTTAATCATCACCTTATTCAAATCAGTCTGAAAACTATATTTAGGCAAAATTATAATTTTTCTCCTAAACTTTCACATATTTACAAATTAGTCCTTAGGCTCGTAAAATGAAATGTGTTCATTTTCTTTGTTACCCAAGCCTAGCCAAACCTATAACATGCCCATATCAACCCACACTTTCCTTTATTTCACATTTTTACTACTCTTTTTTACACCTTTTACAAACAAGTCCTTTTTATGCATTTCTATCAAAAATCACTTAGTAAGAGATGTTAAACACACATAAAACTTTCATTCCATTAAATAAAAACATGTCACACATGGGTCAAATTTCATTCATGAACCCTAGCTCAAAATATGGCTAGAAATGGATAGATCATGCTTCAAGGACTTAAAAAATGCAAAGAACATCAAAAACGGGGCTAAGGAGCACTTACAATCAAGCTTGAAATGTTGAAAACCCTAGCTATGCAACCTTTGCAAATTTCAGCACACAAGGATGAGGATGGACACAATTTTGATTTGATTTTTCTGTTTTTATTCTTTTATTTACCAAAAGACAAAAATGCCCTTAATGCCTTTCTTCCTAATTTTTCCTATTCATGCCCATTTTTGTCCAAAATTTTAGAACCTAGTCAAATTGCTATTTAAGGACCTCTAATTAATGATCCAATGAAATTTCATACTTGAAGCTTCTAGAACACAAGTTTCACAACTTATACAATTTAGTCCCTAAAGTCAAATTGGACATTTTAGGCATAGAATTCTTCATGAAAATTTCACACAAACATGAAATCATATCATGTACCATCAAATAATCATAAAATAATTATTTTTATTTTAGATTTGTGGTCTCAAAACCACTATTCTGATTAGACCCTAATTCAGGATGTTACACACCTCATCCTAGTTACTCAATTTGATCACATTTTTGAAATCTTCACTCACAACTAAGCCATCATCGGAGTATGTATATATATTTTATTATTTCAATTTATTTTAAAGAAGATAAAATTACTTAAATGTGACTTGAGTACTTTTATTAAGCAAGTTTAAAGAGCTAACAAATTCCATGGAATGTTGACTTAATATTTTATATTCTACAAAAAAGTCGTCAATTAAATTAAGCAATAAGCAATTATTCATGAATTACCCAATCATTTGAATTAACTAAGCATAGGGATTGAATATTCAATTTTGAAAAAAAAAATAAGGAATAATCTTAGTGTAAGAATTAACACATGCAACGAAGAGTAAGTAATAGGTTATAGAGAAAGTAATAACATGGCATGTCCTATGAATTCCCCCTACTTCACCCACATTGTCCTCAATGTCTTAATTTGGCGGAGGCTGGTTGATGTGGCCTCTTTGTAATATAGTGTAAATATTTTAGATTTGAGCCCTCATTGTGTCTAAGTGAGCCTTAATACAATTTAGTTGTTCATCCACAATAGAAGGGACTTGCTCATTTTACTCCTAAGGAGTTGGATTGTGTCCTCAAAAAAAACCTATTGTTGCGGACAGTTCGTGTACCTGAGGGAACAAAATAATATGCAGTAGGGGTGTCGAAAATCAATCCCTTTGAATCTAGACAATATTCATCTAAAAAATTCATAACATATGGCTATGTAAGAGATGAGAAATAAATTTTGAATTAAAAAAATGTGTGGCTAAATACATGATGTATTGGTGAGAATGAGTGGCTGGTGAGCTTGTAAAACAATATGGAAACCATGCACAAACCAGTATTCTAAATTGACCCTATAACCATAATACATAAACCATAAGAATAATAATTTCATCTTTGTTAAGGTAGACAAAGTTTTGTTATGACCTAAATAACTAAAAGCAAGAAATATATGAATGTATCTTAGGGTCAATTCATGCACTAGTAAGACTTTAGAGGTCTTAGAATTGTAATTGCAAAATATAGAGTTATTCAGAGTCGAATAAGCAACATCGACATTGAAATCACTAGGTATGTCAAGTAAAGTAGTATGGTATGAATCGTATTGAACATCGTTAGTGTCAGCGAAACCATATCTATGTTCAAATTTGAAACTAACATTCTAGATGTATTACCAAGCAATTAAAAGCAGACGATGTCCTTAGTTTCAACAGTCCTAATGGCATTTACAGTGAAACTAAATGTTGCATAAATTTCATATACAAGTTCATAGAATACAACACATTTAATATGCGAATAAGATGTTCAACCAATAGCATCAAAATAATTAAATATATCATCATATAAATTAAGTATATCGAGGGTAAAGATAGAGATGCTTTTCCAAACTAAGATTGGGTTATATCGAATTTCATCATATCTTGTTCGGTGTCCTAGAGGTGTAAAATTTAGAAATCCTAGAAGTCTTGCCTCCGGCGGTACAGTGTATATCCCCCCTCACTGGTTGTGCCTATCATCTTTAGATAGTTGATATTATTTTTTGGGTAGACTATTTGGTGGCCTCGGCATACTAGTAGCCTTAATACTGTTGTCTGGAGTTGGTACAGACTCTTCACTTCCCTGGTGTGATGGTTTTCGTCGAGCACATATGATGGCTGCCCTTGTTCAACACATAAGAGGTTGCTTGTGTTGATTCTAAGGTTCTGCCACATGGTAATTGGAGGTGTTGGTTCTGTCTGAACATCCTATCGGATATGTTAGTAATAGAAAAATTGATTGGAGATTTGGGTTGCCATACCTTACTTCATCAGAAGTGTCTAAACTAATTTATAGATTTTCTACCTCATTTGGTGTTACGCTCCTTCGACAGCATGTCGACTCGGTCCAATAACTTGTATCAGTAGCAGTAGAGATGGTTCTGAATCTTTGACATCAATGTCGATGATGGGTGGTGCTGACAATCGCTTGTGAAATCGATTAAGAGAAACAAGGGAACCATCGGTCACTTGATTTCTAGCATGAACCATGACTGTGGTCGTGTCAGTGTTTGGGTTTTGTAGTTGAGAAGCAATCTACTGTGTTTGTTGCGATGGCTCACGGTGGCATTTCATGTGGTTTTTAGTTGGGAAATAAATGGTGGGTAGGGGTTTTGGTTGTGAGTACAATGCTGTTAAAAGCTCAACTAATCCCCATTTAGTATGTATGACAGAATAGATCGTACCTCAGTTTCTATGACACATCATCAGATTACCTGATTAGAACAATGTTTCCATAGCTAGCAGTTGTCCCAAATATAGTACCTTGGATATCATTTGATTTTGTCTTTTTCAAAACATGATAAGTTAGAAGAGATAATACATGTAGCAAGGTAATTGACGATGTCTGCGTACCATTGGTAAACTACTTGTGCCATAAATAGATTCTCGTCTGGGAAATCTTCCTTCAGAGACGTATCATCTTTTGAGAGAAGCAATCAACTTAAGTGATCCGCTATTAAGTTCTCACTCCTTTTCTTGTCTTTTATCTCGAGGTCGAACTCTTGTAAAATCAGAATCCATCTAATCAACCTCGATTTTTCCTCTTTCTTTTCAATAAAATATTTTAAAGCTGGATGGTCAAAAAATGATTTTAGTATCTAACAAATATGATCTAAATTTTTCCAAAGAAAAAACAATAGCTACTAATTCTTTTTCAATGGTTGAAAGCTCAACGTTGGTCGATAAGGGTTTGGGTTGTAAGTATGGAAAGGTTTTTTAATGGAGTTTAGGGTTTTATTTCAGGAAAAATGAAGAAAAAGAAAGTGGAAAAGAGGAGGGGGTATGTTTCGTAAGTCTATTTCTCTTTTTGAGGGGCGGTTTTACGCTCTTTTTTTTATTTCTTTTTGGGTCAGATTTTTTCAGTTTGGGCTTCTGATCTGTTATAATTCGGTGTAGCAGATTAAACTTATTTCTACACTTTAGGAGCTTGAAGATAAGTATTTTTACTAAGTTTTAATTATGTTTTATTAAGTTTCCATTAAGTTAATAAAATGTGCAAATTAAATAAAATGTGCAAATTAAGTCTTTTATTAACCTTAGAGGCCGAATGAGGCCGAAGGGTGAGCTAATGAATTTTATAAGTGTGCAAGAGACCATTAGATGGCGTACCAAATTAATAAATGTCACTACATCACAACATGGAAGGTTTGATGTCACAACATAAAGAACAACAAAGACTAATGGTATCACGACATACCCTTGAAGAAACCACAAGGGGAGTATATTGACTCTTATGTCATGACACAAGTCCTGGTGTGTTGCGACATCAAACCTGGATAGAATTAAACACAAGCCAAGGGGAATTTTGGCTTGAACAATCAAACTAGGGTTAAGGATGACGACGACCACCAGAGATCTATAAATAAGCTCATTTGTCACATGTAAAAGACAACATTCAATTAGCCTAGAATTAGTCTTTTAATTTCAGTTCATTTTTCTCTTTTCTTAGGTTAGATTTATTTTCATTTGTTATTGTTCTAGTTTGAGATATCTAAATTGTGGAGACAATCAAACCTTGCGGATTCGCTATCAATCTTAATACAATCAAGCTACTTCGTAAACTCTATATTGTCGATTTATTTAGCATGATTTCTATTTATATCGATTTTATATTGTCTATTGAGACCATGTGGAATTAATCCCTCTATGAGGGATTAGCGAGTTTAGGTATGATTTGTTATCTGTTTTGCAGGGATACTCAACTGATCAGGTATTTGGGAGAAGAATATAAAACAAGCCCTAGGTCTGACAACCCTGGGAAGTCATCAAGGTAGGAATTAACCCAAAATTGGTATGGCCCATCTATGAACACATTCACCCAAACCGGTCTGAACTGTGAGGTTGAAAGATAAGTAGTTATTTTCGACTCATTATTTGAGTTGAAGATCAGGAGATCCTACTAGGATAATGACTAGTTGATTGACGAGGAACCCGAAGAGACAGTTGATGGGGATTGCCGAAGCGAGCTAATCACCCATAATCAAATTCGATTATTTCTATTCTTCAATCTCTTGAATCTTGAATCTTTATGTTCTTTTATTTTTATTATTATACAAACCGTAAAAACTCCTTTTGTTTTACCTTCGTACTATAACCAAACTAAAGTACTAATTAGATCTTTCAATGTTTAGGTTAAAACTTATCTAGCACTCACCTCCTTCGGATACGATCCTTGGGGTACTCACATACTCCATTGTAACTATATTACAATTAGAGTCGTTTATTTATGGATACTACCTCATTTATATCTTTTACTATAGTATTCAAACTCTGGACGTTAGTATGTCTGGAGGCGGTCAAGCAGCTATCGTGCCCATGACTCGTCTCATGCTAAACTTAAAAAAAATGGGACTTTAGTTGATAAAAAAATATAAAAATTAATAGAATGAAATCATAACAGAATAATACTTACAAAATAAAATTAAATAATTAAAATTAAATTAGTAAATCAAATACGTGAATTTTTAGCCTTACCCTCAGTACACTACGGACTCAAATCTATCCTTAAAATTGGATTTTTCCTTCCAAATGATAAGTTGGTTATAGCTATCAAGGATGCCTCAATCGCCAACTCTTCCTTATGTAGTTGGTTTCAATACAACTTGCAAACCAACCCTTACCAGTTATCTAACCATGTAACACACGTCTACAATTTAAGTTCTCGGTAGCCTTGTGATCTGAAGAGCCCAACTTGAATTAATGGCCTCAACTGCGTAGGTTGTTTAAATTCGATCTCTATCTCCCTTGACGAAATCCAACTAGTTTTTTCCAACTGGACATGCCAATTTGTTTGTGGGAACTCAAATACAGTAGATGACTGATTTACTTTCCCAACTATACGCCAAAATAACTTCCTACCAACGTGTACTTTAAGCTTAAATTAGATTAACTCTGAAGGACGAATGTCACTATCCTATATTTCAGAGATAATGAATATCGTGTTGTAAGGTTTTAGTGCAGATTCGTCTCCCACAATTCTCAATCAAAACGATGACGATCTAAAGCTAAATAGGGATTAGTTGAGAATGAGAGTAACCATGTTTTGTTGGATTATGAGAATGAATTTTTATATAATTATGATAGGTGAAAAAGGGTGTAATGCCCCCACGCCCGAGACCATCGCCGGAGTCGAGTATGAGGTGTTACTAAGCTTAGTTTAACATTTTTAGAACTTTGGATTATTGTTTCTACATTCACAGCTTTTAAGCTACTTGCGTCACAGTCACAAAAAAAAATCATATCTCGAGTTACGAAACTCGAAATCAAGATCCGTAAATTTTTTCTGAATCTAGACTCAAATACCTATCTACTAAATTTTTTCTAGAATTTTTGGTTGGGCCAATTAGTACAGTTTATTAGTTAAAGTTACCCCTGTTTCAGGACTCGACTGGTCTGACCTCTGTTTACTACGAACCACATTTCTCTCTGTAAAAAATTCATATGACTATGAGATTTATTTCTACTAAAAATAGACTCAATAAGTATTCTGAGGATATAAAATATACCACCTAATTATATCTTTATAATTTATAATGAATTTCTAAATTTGGAACAGGGGATTCAAAAACTGCTATGACCCTATTTCACTAAAATTCAAATATCTTCTAACATATAATTCCTTTACCTGTTTCATTTGTTTCATCTGAAACTAGACATAATAAGCTTCAATTTTATATGTATTCCATCACCAAATTCAATTGCTATGATTTTTAATAAATTTTCAAACTCGCGTCAGTGTTGCTGCAGTATTCTGTTTATGGCAAATTTCATCCTTTTTATGAGTTTTTATGCACTAAGTATCTTAATAGTTTTCCTTAACATCAAACATAATCTACACTAACCATTTTCATAATTTATCATTATCAAGCATTTCCTCAACCATTCCACAACCATACCATAAGATCATTTACACAAAATAGGTATATTGCTATACATGCCATACTTAAATTTACAAGCCATTTACCAAAAGTCTTCCGGATAGTGTGACTGAGCCTTCGACCTATCCCGACTCCTGAGCTAGCTTGTCCAAAACTACAATGAGTAAGAAGGAGGGAGTAAGCATAAATGCTTAGTAAGTTCATATGCAAATAATAAGTAACATAACAAACAGTTATACCAATCAACATTAGCATACATCACTAAAACACATATCACATTTCTGATCATTTTTCATCATCTTATTACCTTATAGTGGTTGTATCAATACTCAACCCGAGGGTTAAATACATACCTGTCCAAAATATCCATTTCACATCACTCACCAATACTTCTCTTTACATCTCGAATATTCCTCCATTGAGTAGAACTTTACCCGTTGAACACATCGGAATATAATTCGGATACATGGATAATTTGCATATAAGTGCCACATATTCAATCAAGCAATCATGTAACCCGCCCATAAGCGAACTCAGACTCAACTCAACGAGCTCGGGCGTTCGCATCCATAAGTGAACTCGGACTCAACTCAACGAGTTCGGATGCCTAGTTACATCTCACGAACTCGGACTCAACTCAACGAGTTCGGACATTCGCATCCATAAGTGAACTCGGACTCAACTCAACGAGTTCGGATGCTCAACCATCCTAGTGACATGTCACTTGTATCCTAATCTATTCCTAAGGTTCAAACAGGCTTTTTCCTCGAACACTTATCCTTGCCGTCTTCCGTAGAATGCCGAAATCAATACTCGGTAACAATTATATTTAACAAGTAGTTCACATAATTTACATATTATTTGAAATTAACCACAAAGCATACATTTCATAATAAAATTTAGCATAACATATAATTAACATCAATAACTTAAAAATAACCATTATGCTACATTATTTACACATGAACTTACCTTGGTACCAAAATACAAAGATTTTGCAATTTAGTCCACAATCTTTTCTTTCCCTCGATTGAGGTCGATTCCACGTCTTTCTTGATCTAAAATAACACATTTAGCTTATTTAATACTCACATTATCAAATTAATCCTTAACTCAAATTTTGGCAAAATTACAATTTTACCCCTAAACTTTTGCATATTACATTTTTGCCCCTAGGCTCGAGATTAAACTTTATTCCTTATTCTTATGTTTTACAACATGCTGATCACTTTTCTCTTCTATGGCAACATCAAATTCTCACTCTAACATGTACTTATGACTATTAGATATTTTTACCAATTAAGCCCTTTTACTCGTTTTCACTCAAAACCGAGTAGCACAAGTTGTCTAACATAATTTAAAACCCCATATTCTATCATAAAACATAAAAATACACAAATTTCACCTATGGGTATTTTTCCAAATATGAACCCTAAGTTGAATTATTGTTAGCATAAGCTTAATCGAGCTACCGGGATCTCAAAAACGTAAAAATCATTAAAAACGGGGCTTAGAATCACTTACTATGGAGCTTGGAAGCTTGAAACAAACCCTAGCTATGGAGAACCCTTGAAATTTCGGCCTAATGAAGAAGATGGACAAAATTTGGCTTTTAATTTTGTTTTTAATTCATTTTAATAACTAAATGACCAAAATACCCTTACTACTAAACTTTCCAAAATTTCCTTCCATGTCCTAAATTTGTCCATGAACTTAAAATTGGTCAAATTGCTATTTAAGACCTCCTCATTAATATTCCAAAACAATTTCATACTAAAAACTTCTAGAATGCAAGTTTTGCAACTTATTCGATTTAGTCCCTACTTTCAATTTAAGCACTTTAGGCATAGAATTTCATCACAAAATTTTCACACAATCATGCAATCATATCATAATCATCAAAATAATTATAAAATAATTATTTCTATCTCGGATTTGTGGTCACGAAACCACTATTTCGATTAAGCCCTAATTCAGGATATTACAAAGGGGGGGACTTAAAGAGCAACTACACCAAAATAGGAAAAAAATAAGATATGGCAAGATGCTTGGCAAGCTATAGAAGTAAGAAAGGAATAATTGTTTTGAATTCAAGTCTCAAGCTTGTCTGTTCCCAAGCCACAACTACAAGGCCTTTTATACATGTCTCAGAAGCTAATTTAGCATGATTTCGTCCTAAAATTATGTTTAACAACAACAAAAAAATAGATTTTTTTTAGTTATAGGATTTGAAAAAATCAAAATCTGATAATTTTATCAACCACCAATTCTAAACTTTTCAATTTGGCCCATTTCCTTGCTTTTTATTCCAATTGAGCCCAATTTGCTTGTTTTTTGAACTTCAACATTCCAATTGCATCCTAATAAAATTTAAACAAGAAATCACAAACTTAGTAGCATTCTATTCAAAATTTGACAAAAAATAAGTATATTAAACATACAAAATTAGCTTGCTACCAAATGGCCCTTACTTAGACTATGCTTGTCCTCAAGCATGTTGTGTATTCCCATACTAGCAATCATTCAACAAAATTGTTTGGAATCAAGTCTCTTTCCACAACCAAGCGTAATGCAAACAATTTAAGTGAAGCATGTGCAAACAATTACCAAGTTTAACCAACAAGTGGTTTATAAAATTCTATTGTTATGCAAAAATCAACTACTTCACTAAATTAAAGCTTAATCAAATTTTCAAGGCGATCTTTCTCAATCAAATTTTTCAACAGGTTTGAGGCATAATAGAATCTTTTTACTCAAAATGAGGTGAAAACGAAACCACCTCACCCCGATTACTCAATTTGCCACGTCTCCGAACAAATTATTTTTCCTTACTCATGGTAGCTCGATTAGTAGAGTATTAGTAAGTTTCGATTAGTACCTCGAATCATTTTACGCGAAATAAGATGACAACCCAAACACTTTATCTCGGTTACTCAATTTGGTCACATTTCTGAAATCTTCACTCATAACTAAGCCATCAGCGGAGTATGTATGTATATTTTATTATTTCAACCTTTTTTTTTTACAGAAGATAAAATTTTTAAATGAGACTGGTGTACTTTTATTAAGCAAGTTTAAAGAGCTAACAATTTCCATGGAATGCTAACTTAGCCACAATATTTTCAATTCTACAAAAAAAGTTGTCAATCAAATTAAGAAATAAATAATTATTCATGAGTTACCCAATCATTTTTTTAACTAAGCATATGAATTGAAGGTTCAATTCAAAACAATAATAAAAAGACGGGTTAAGTGTACTCCCCATTTTAATTTGGTGAAGGGTGGTGGATATGGCCGCTTTGCAATATAACTACTTCTCTTACTCCTTAGGAGCTGGATTGTGTCGTCGACAAAAAAATTTATTGTTGTAAATAGTTCATATACTTAGGGGAACAAAATAATAAACAGTAGGGGTGTCAGCAAGCAATCCCATTGAATCTAGATAATATTCATATAAACAATCCATAACTTATGCACATTTAGGAGATGAGAAATCAATTCTAGATGGAAAATTTTGTGTGGCTAAATGTGTGATATATGGATCAAGAATGAGTGGCCAGTGAGCTCGTGAAATAGCATGGAAACCATGCACAAACTAGTATCCTAAATTGGCCCTATAACCAAAATGCATACACCGTAAGAATAATAATTTCGTCTTTGTTAGGGTAGAAGAAGTTTTGTTACTACTTGAATAACTAAAATCAAGAAACCTATGAATGTATATTAGGGTCGATTCATTCACTGGTAAGGCTTTAAAGGTCTTCTAATTGTAAGTGCGGATTATAGATTTAGTCAAAGCGGAATAAGTGGCATCAGCATTGAAATTGTTATGTATGCCAAGTAAAACATTATGGTATGAATCGGATTGAACATTGTCAGGGTTAGTGAAACCCATAGCTATGTTCATATTCAAAACTGACATTCTAAATGTATTACCAAGCAATCGGAAGCAAACGATGTTCTAAGTTTCAACAATCCTAATGGCATTTACATAAAAACTAAATGTTGCATAAAATTCATATACAAGTTCATAGAATAAAACACATTTAATATTGGCATAAGATGTCTAACCAATAGTATCGAAATAATTTAATACATTATCATGTAAATTAAGTATATCGAGGGTAAAGAGAGAAATGCTCTTATAAATCAGGATTAGGCGATGTCAAATTTCATCGTATCTTGTTCGATGTTCTAGGGCTTTAAAATTTCAAAATCCTCAAAATCTTGCCTCCAGCAATACTATGTAAGTACGCCCTCATTAGCCATGCAATCATCTCTAGGTGGTTGACACTCTTCTTCAGGTATACTATTTGGCGACCTCGGCATACTAGTAGCCTTAGTACTGTTGTTTGCAGTTGATATTGGCTTTTCACTTTGCTAGTGTGATGGTTACCATCGAGTACGTATAGTGCCTACCCTCGTCCAGTGCATAGGAGGTTGCTCGTGTTGACTCACAGGTTCTAAGTCATGGTAATCAGAGATTTTGGTTCCGTCTAACTGTCCTATTGTATATGCTAGTAAATGAAAAATCAATTGGAGATCTGGGGCACCAAACCTATCATTTTCAAAAGCATCTAAACTAATTTTTGGTTTTCTACCTCGTCTGATGTTGAGCTCCTTCGACGGTGGTGTTGACTCGGTCCAACAACTTGTATTGGGAGCGGTGGAGACGGTTATGAATCTTCTTCATCAATGTCAATAATAGGTGGTGCTGACAATCGGTTGCAATCTCGATTAAGATAAATAGGGAAACTGCCGGTCACTTGATTTCTAGTGCAAACCATAGTTATGGCGGTGTCGGCGTTTGGATTTTGTAGTTGAGAAGCAATTAGCGACATTTGTTGTGGCAGCTCATAGTAGCTTTTGGTCGGTAGGGGTTTTGTTGTGAGTAGGCAGTGTTGAAAGCGAGGTGTAGGTATGGTGATATGTAGGGTTGAATGGTGGCGCGGTTTATGCTTGTAGGTACAGTGCTTTGACGTTTAAGGATGAAGGACGGTGGCTTGAAGAAGTGACGATTTTTTTGGCTGAAGGTGCGGTAGTGGTTAGGTAGTAGAAAGTAGGCGAACGACACCCAACTGTGGTAGTGGCAGCATGAATAAGGGAAGGTTTTTTAAATGGAGTTTAGGGCTTTATTTTAGGAAGAAGAAGAAGAAGTAAAATGAGGAGGAGGAAGAGGAGAGTGTGTGTTTCATGAGTCTGTTTCTCTTTTTGAGGGTGAAATTAGAAATATGCACGAGTTTACACAATTGTTCAAGTAATAAGTGAGTAAAATAAGTTATCGTCTCCATATGGATTGTAAAAGCTTAATCAATTAGTTACAAAATTATAAATTCACATTTTGATGTAAAAACTCAGTGATTTGGATGGTGATGATTTAACTAAGTAAAATTAATTAGATGCAAAGATTGATCCTTATGAAATTCTAATCTTGATGCAATTTACCTAAATGTATGAATGAATGGCTTTAGCAACAAAAACAATCAACATTAAATGGGCTAGGATAATTATATTAATCAATTCAATTTACTTTATCATGCTTAACAATGTTCGGGAATACTTCTATGGCAACTCGATCTTTCATGAGTTTGGAAACCATATTAAGTCCTTTCTGAGTATTTTACTTAGTTAAATATTCATTTTACTAATCATATTAACTAAGGGTTTATTAGCATTTATGTAATGTCACAGGGACATTTACGTTTGAAACAGTTTATTTACATAAACCTAAAAACTATGCAAGGCAATAAAGCTAACCAAAGATATTATGAACCTGAACTTAGTCAGGTTTAAGGATCTAAATTTAGCATTGCACTTTTCAATTATGTGTCTACTAGTTTTCGATTGGTAAGGATCGTTCAGCTAATCTGAGTACACCCAATCACGTATGAATGAAATGCATCATGATATTAATTGAAAACATGATTAACAGAGGCCTAAACATGTTAAACATGAATAAAATAGATCTTATTGAATTAACATAATCATCCTAGCAAATAGGATTTAAAATATCATTGTTGATGCCAAAAATAATAAACTCAAAGCAAACATAATTAAAATAAATAGCAAAAGGAAAGATTAAACTATAATTAGTTCAGAAGCCTTTCGAACCTATTCTGACTGATTCAGTTCAACAGCCTTTCAGATCTATTCTAACTGATGTGCTCCTCTGTTCTGCTCGATGCTTCTTTTGCTAAGGAGTTCCTAAGGTGGCCGACCAAAAAATGCTTTTAACAAAGCTTTTGTGGCTAAAGGATGGGAAGGAGATAGGCGGCTATGCAAGGGAAGGAAAAGGGAAATAAAATGTGGATAAAATACTAATGAGAGAAGAGAAATAAGTTTTGGAGGATAAGGGATGAATGAGGGATGGCAAGGTATTTATAGGTGAAGGGAAAGGTTTGAGTTTACTAAAAGTAGGTTTACATTTTGGCTATTAGTTCTCATTATTGGACAATTCTTTAGTCCAAAAACTTAGCAGACATGTCCATCTTTCATCACCTTCTTGATTGGGTCAAGTTGTCAACCTCATGCCCTAAATTGCATGGTCTTGCCTTTAACATCGATAATGTAACACCCCTAACCTATATCCGTCGCCAGATTAGGGTTACGAAGCATTACTATACAAACAGAACATTTAAACATACATTTCATTCACTATCATAATCATATTATAAACCAATTGTTCACATACATATCATCCCTAAATCAAGCCCTCAAGGCCTTAGAAATACCTTAGAAATTATTCGGGACTAAATTGAAGACATTTGGAAAGTCTAGGAAAAAGTTACAAAAATTTGGATATAAGGGTCACATGACTGTGTGCCTCACACGGTTGAGACACACGGCCATGTCCCAGCCCGTGTCTTCACCCGTGTACCTCTATGAGTAAGGTCACACGGTCGTGTCAGACGCCCGTGTGTCAGACGCCCGTGTGCCAGGCTATGTAACTCACTGACTTGCATACAAAGGAACTGGGGACACACGGCCAGGAAGCCAGGTCAAGTGTCACACATGGCTGAGTCAGGTAGTGTGGACTTAAAATTCACCCAAAATAAGTTATTCCCAACACCAATTCATGTATAAATATTTGAACCATATCTGCACACCTACGAGGTATCAAACCATTCCTAAACTTGCATAAAATTGCCATTCGAAAAGTCCTAATTCAACTAACCAATATGCCATTCAAAAGCATCTCAAATTCATTCTTCAAAACTTACCTAAACATGCATATTGTACCACTTACCATTCATCAATCACTAGTTCCAAAACTTACCAACATACCACAACTTGACCATTACTATTCCTTTACAAAACATGTCATTTGAGACATTCAAAAACATGTAACATGATATAGTTATAATAACACAAACTAACAAGGCATCAAATGTACCAAACCAAGATAACATTCCTAACTTATACATATCAAATCATCCATTAAAAATTAAACTAAACATCATTATAAGTCCACCTATACATGCCATTATAACCTTTGCCAAAACATCAAGAACTACTGATATTTATGTTGGATAGTGTGATAGGTTTCCGACGAGCTTCCAAACTAATCGTGCTGTCAATAATCTATAAAACATAGAAAACAAACAACGTTAGCTGTAACACCCTCACACCCGAGACCGTCGCTAGAGTCAAGCTTGAGGTGTTACTAAACTTAATTCATCAATTTAATAGCTCAAAGAATTATTTTTAAAACTTCCAAACAAGCTGGCAATCTGCATTATAGTCGCTTAAAAATTCATATCTTGAGTTCCAAAACTCAAAATCCAATTCCATAAATTTTTCCTGAAACTAGACTCATATATCTATCTACTGATTTTTTTCTAGAATTTTTTGTCTGGCCAATTAGTACAGTTTATTAGTTAAAGGCTCCCCTATTTCAGGGTTCGACTACTCTGACCCCTGTGTATTATGAATCAAATATCTCCCTGTACAGAGTTTCAATGACTATTCCATTTGTTTCTTATAAAACTAGACTCAATAAGGATTTCATACATGTAAAATAAAACTCCTAATTGTTTTTTTACAATTTATAGTGAATTTTTAAAGTCAGAATAGGGGATACAGAGATCACTCTGACCCTGTTCCACCAAAACTTAAATATCTCACAAAATATAACTCATATACTTGTTTTGTTTCTTCATATGAAAATAGACTCATCAAGCTTCGATTACATAACTTATTAATCATTTAATTCTATTCATACTATGTTTAGTGATTTTTCAAATTCACATCACTACTGCTGTCTGAATCTATTTTATGGTATATTTTATCTATTTCATGGTTTCCATGGATTAGCTAGCAAATTGACATACATAACTCCACATGTGATCATGATTAGCCATTCTAATGGCTAATCATTATCAAGCATTTCCATACCACTCAATAACCATATCATAAGACCATATATAAAAAATGATTATAATGCTATACATGCCATACCCAAAATATACAAGCCATTATGCCAAGATGGTATACGGATAGTGTGAGCGAGCCTCCGACCATTCCCGATTTCCGAGCTGACTTGTCAAAACTACAAGGAATGAAAATGAGGGAGAAAGCATAAATGCTTAGTAAGTTCACCTGCAAATAGCAAGTAACATAACCATAGAAGGAAACATAAAACATCATTTGCATAATCATCACCAAGACATTCATATCATAATTTCATTTATCATCTTACCATATTGTTGTTATATTGAGTTTTCAACCCGAGGGTTAAGTACATACCTGTTCAAAGTATCCATTTCACAACACTTACCAAAATGTCCCTTTCATCTCGAGTATTCCTCCATTTGAGTAGAACTTTACCCGTTGAACACATTAGAATATAATTCAGATACATAGAAAGTTTGCACATAAGTGCCACATATGTAGCCAAGCTACCATGTAACCCGCCCATAAGCGAACTCGGACTCAACTCAACGAGCTCAGGCGTTCGCATCCATAATTGAACTCGGACTCAACTCAACGAGCTCGGATGCCTAGTTCCATCTCACGAACTCGGACTCAACTCAACGAGTTCGGATATTCGCATCCATAAGTGAACTCGGACTCAACTCAACGAGTTCGGATGCCCAAATATCCCAGTGACATGTCACTTGTATCCTAATCCATTAGTAAGGTTCAACGGGACCTTTTTCCCAATCACGTGTCTCAACCATCTTCTACGGAATGCCGATACCGATACTCGGTAGTATTTCACATTTTCCAAGTATATCACATAATTTGACATATTATCAAACAATTATCGCAAGTATAATATTTCATAATAATTATCATATCATTTAAATAACATTCAAACATTTAAAATAATAACTATGTTACCAACATTTACATATGAACTTACCTCGTATGCGAAAATGGCTACTTTTACCATTTTGTCCACAACTTGGTATTTTCCCCATTTTAGCCTGAATTTCAGTTTTCCTTGCTCTATCATTTAAAATATAGTCTAATTAGGACTCACATTATTCAAATTGACCCAAAATCATATTTTAGCAAAATTATAGTTTTTCCCCTAAACTTTTGCATATTTACACTTTTTCCCTAAAGCTTGTAAATTAAACTTCAGCCTATTTTCTTATGTTTTATGACATGCTGATCTTTTTTTCCTTCTATAGCAACATCAAATTCTCACTCTAACATGTACTTATGACTATTAGGTATTTTTACCGATTAAGCCCTTTTACTCGTTTTCACTTAAAACCGAGTAGCACAAGTTGTCTAACAAATTTAAAACCTCATATTCTATCATAAAACACCAAAATACGCAAATTTCACCTATGGGTATTTTTCCAATTATGAACCCTAGGTTGAATTATTGCTAGCATAAGCTAAATTAAGTTACTGGGACTACAAAAACATAAAAAAAACATTAAAAACGAGGCTAGAACGGACTTACAATCGAGCTTTGAAGCTTGAAAAACCCTAGACATGGTTTCTCCTTGCTATATTCGGCCATGGGGTTGAAGATGGACACATTTGGGTTTTAAAATTTGTCTTTTAATTCATTTTACCCCTAAATGACCAAAATGCCCTTTTTACTATTCTTTAAATTTTACCCTTCCAAGCCCATTTTTGTCCATATTTTTTTAGAAATTGGTCAAATTACTCTTTAAGGACCTCTAATTAATAATCTAATTCAATTTTATGCAAAATGCTTCTAGAACACAAGTTTTGCAATTTATTCAATTTAGTCCCTAACTTCAAATTAAGCACTTTATGCATAGAATTTCTTCACGAAATTTTCACACAATCATGCAATCATATCATAGACCTCAAAATAATTATAAAATAATTATTTCTATCTCAAATTTGTGGTCTCGAAATCACCATTCCGACTAGGCCCAAAATCAAGATATTACATTAGCACATAATGTTTAGTTAATTAGTAGAACATGAAACATAACTTACCATTTCATTTATATAACATTAAGTGTTCGCATAATGTAATACAAATCATAAGCTTGGCACAAGCCTATGCATCATCATTAATACACAAGTTAGTGCATTTATACATAAATCACTTGGATTAAACATATGATAAGTCATTTCTATATGAACATTCATCATTTGATTCATTCATCCTTTCATGAGCATATGCATAATTCCATCTGGAAACTTACCATTTCAATACCTTTTCTTGCTCGTTGAACCGTCTAGAATCTCAGGAAAGCTCACATGAAGTATGCTTAAACATATAACCATAACATTTCCTTTACATCATTGCTCATACGAGCTGTGAAATGGGCCTGCTCACATGAGCTGTGGGTCAGAATGTAACACCCCAAACCCGACCCAAATGTTATGACCGGATCCAACATGCCACATCGAAGCGTTCAAAACATTTTATATTGTTGATCTAGAAAAAAAAACTTACTTAGTGTTTTAAAAGATAATTTCATTATAGGTTAAAGTGAATGGAAGCTGTGCACCAAGTAGGAAACTGGAAAAGAGGTGGTGAGTCCATCGGACTGCTTAAGTACCAAGCTCCCTTCGGATCCAATCCTAGACATGCATACCGCCATTGCCACACCTTAACGTCATGGATATTTCTAGGAAACCGATTTGATTAAGTCATTTTTAGGAAGAGTGATTAATTTTGGAAAATATTTTCATTGCAGAAGCTTTGCTTGTTGTTGTGTTATTTTGAAATCAATTGTTGTTTTTGAAAACGCGCCCTAAAGCTATCCAATTTCAACAGTTAAAATAAGTAATACCTATCTTAGTAATACATATTAAAACCATCAAAAATAATTAAGCGGCCTTATTACATTTAAAAACCCAAACCTTTCAAAACGGGTGGCCACTCCAAATTCCCTCACAGCTCCAAGCCCACTATGGTTGGGGATTTCCTGCGTGGATGAAAATAAAAGGGGTGAGTTTGGGGAAACTCAGTGTGTAAGGAAAACCCATTCAAAGCCCAAGTCAGCTCAAGCCTATTGGGCCTAAGCCCATTCAGGTAACAGTGGTACTGGACCAGAGCCCTTTTCAGATTACAATAAACTGGGCCTTATTCCCTTATTCAGATAACAGTATGGCCCATAGGCCCATTTCAAAATACATGCAACATCAATAACATATGCAAGCCCATTTTGGGAGACTACTCAACCCACCAACCACTACACTCTACCCGTACCAGCCCTACACTCCATGTGGGGAATAGCTCAACCCACCCAGCCCAACACTCCACAGTTGCAGCCTTGCTGCTCAGTTAACAGTAAATTGAGGCAAAGCCTCCAGTACATGGACAAGCCACTTTCAGTACTTCCTCCGTCAATATCCCAATCCCATGCATCAGATAATAACAACATGGCATGCAGTAAATAACAACAGTCAAACATGCATTTAGGTCAATTTAACCCTAGGGGTATTTCGATAATTTATTTAATAGGGGTAAAATTGTAAATTTTCCACTTTTAAAGGTATTTCAGTAATTTATCTATTTTAGGGTTTTTCATGCATATTCCTACTTTTCATGTACTAACAGAATCACGTACCGAGGGTTACCGAATTGGGCCCGTTGGCCCATCATTCCAATTTTGGCCCATTAAGCCCAAAAATATCGAGGGCACAGAAATCATGCACATTGCAGTCCAAACATTGCAGCTTACCAAAAACATTAATCGATTTACCTCACGAGCATTCGCACACTCGGAAATCTACAAAATACCGGTTTTTGGCATTTCAGCTTTTCGACTTTTGCCGATCTAGACTAAGAAAGAGGGTGTTAGTTACACACCTATTTGCGACGATATGCTGACGAGATGCACACACGAACTGCCTACAATTGGATTACTAACACATTAATCTAACTATTCAAATACGAACTACGTATTAACCCCTTACAATATTCGGTCAACCACACCTACAGATCATAGTAAGCTTAAAAGAAATCAATAAGCAACTCATTAACAAATTTTTGTCAATGTTTACCACATAATCATAATCTCACTGCAAGCTACCTTCCTGAACAACAGTCACTAAATCATTTATAACTGGAGCTACGAAACTCCAAATCAAGTGCCATTAATTTTACCTGAAAATACACTCATATATCTTCTATCCATAAAATTTTCAGAATTTTTGGTTTAGCCAATCAATACCAGATTTTTCTTAAAGTTTCCCATGTTTCACTGTTTGACTAATCTGACCACTCTTCATTACGAATCAAATTTCTCATTGTACAGAATTCAAAATATGTTCTTGTTTATTTCATTTGAAACTAGACTCATTAAGATTTAATTACATAATTTATGCATCTTCTAACTCATCTCCCACAATTTATGGTGATTTTCCAAAATCATGTTACTGCTGCTGTCCCAAGCAGATTTATTACCAAATCACTCATTCACACCTAACTTGCATGCTTGTTATTTAAACATGTATATCACCAATCAATCATCACATATCTATGATTTTACTTAAGTATAATCTCCATTTCATCATTTTAAAGCACAACATGTTATCCGATTTTTCCCCTTAGCATCTAAGGCACATGCATGCTCATTTGTTTGGCTCAACTTCACCTATCTTCCATTTTTCATCAAAAGAACATGAAACAACAATCATTTCCTTCATTTTAATTCATGACTAAATGCTCACAACACAACTAAAAACCAAAATATGCTTCAAGAGTTAAGGTAGAATCAAGAAGAACTCATGAACATCAAGATAGAAGCAAACTGCCATGAACTTACCTTTAATTTTCTTCCCCAAGTGACCGAACATTCAAGAGCTTTCTCCTCTCCTTTCTCTTCTCTAACTTTCGACTATGATGAACAAAGATGGACAAAACTTTGTTCTTTTCACCCCTTTTTCTTTTAATAAAATTTCATATTTCATCCATTTAATTCTTTAATACAAAAGACATGAAATGCCCATCATGGAATATTTACCTAAACCATTATCATGGAACATTTACCTAACCCATTATCATGGAATATTTACCTAATCCATTATCATGGAACATTTACCTAATCCATTATCAATTTGTACCATGAATTATGGATATCAAGTGCTCATATTGTCTACAACAACATGATGGCTGGCCACTTCATGTAAAATGGGAGGTTTGTCATGCAAATCCTCCTATTTTGCACTCCTATTTATTTGGCCACTTCAATTTAGCCTATAGCATTTTCAAACATTTTCACATAGGTCCTATTTCATAATTTCACCCCCTTTTTCTTATGGAACAAAAATTAACTAAAATTGACGGGTTTTATCTTAAGCTTGGGCCTTCTAGAGGCCCATTAACATAATTAAACCTATGCCAACATTCACAGAATTCCCGAAAATTGGGGTGTTACAACTCTACCCTTCTTAAAGAAATTTCGTCCTCGAAATTTACCTGATCCAACTAGTTGAGGGTATTGTTGACGCATAGTCTCTTCTGATTCCCAAGTAGCTTCTTCCCTTCCATGAATACGCCAAAGTACTTTCACTAACGAGACAGATTTCCTTCTGAGAACCTTAACATCTCGAGCCAATATTTGCACAGGCTCCTCCTCAAAGGTCAAATCAATTTGAACTTCAATTTCTGCAACTGGCTTGACATGAGCAGGGTCAGAACGATAACGCCTTAACATGGAGACGTGAAAAACATCGTGAATCCTGTCTAACTCTGGAGGCAATTCCAACTGATAAGCCACTGGGCCTACTCGCTTCAAAACCCGATAAGGCCCAATGAACCGCGGACTCAACTTGCCCTTCTTGCCGAATCTCAAGATCTTCTTCCAAGGTGAAACCTTTAAGAAAACCATATCCCCAACCGCGAACTCTATGTCTTTGCGCTTTAGATCCGCATACGACTTTTGTCTATCAGATGCCTCCTTTAATCAATCTCTTATCAACTTAACCTTACTTTCAGTATCTGCCACCAACTCCGGTCCAAGCACTTGTCGTTCACCCAACTCTGTCCAACACGTAGGCGTACGACATCTCCGCCCATAAAGTGCCTTATATGGAGCCATCTGAATACTTGCTTGGTAGCTGTTATTGTCTGCAAACTCTGCCAATGGCAAGTAATCCTCCCAACTCCCACTAAAATCGATGATACAATCCCTTAACATATCCTCCAAAATCTGAATAACCCTCTCTAACTGTCCATCTGTCTGTGGGTGAAAGGCAGTACTAAAATCCAAACGTGTACCCAATGCCTCCTGCAACTTCTTCAAGAACCAAGATGTAAACCTAGGGTCTCGGTCGGAAATAATCGACACTGGCACTCCATGTAGTCGTACTATCTTTGCCACATACAACCTAGCCAACTTTTGCAGGGAGTAATCAGTACGAACTGGTATGAAATGGGCAGATTTTGTTTACCTATCCACCACTACCCACACAGAATCTTTCTTGGTGGGTGTCAAAGGTAGCCCACTCACAAAGTCCATAGTGACTCTCTCCCACTTCCACAATGGAATTTTCACCGGTTGCAGTAATACAGAAGGAAATTGATGTTCAGCTTTCACTTGCTGGCATGTCAGACATTTCCCCACGAACTCCATTACTTCTCGTTTAAGCCCAGGCCACCAGTACAGTTCTCGCAAGTCGTGATACAACTTATTCCCTCTAGGATGCATGGCACAAAGTCCTCTGTGAGCTTCCTTCAATATTGTCTGCCTCAAATCAGAGTCCCTCGGAACACAAATTCTTCCTCGGAAACACAAAACTCCATCACCATTTAAACCGAACTCAGAAGTTTCCCCTTCCTTAACTTGTTGAAAACGAGCAACCAAAGACTCATCTTCTAACTGTTTTTCCTTAATCTGGTCCATCCAGGTTGGCCTTACTTGCAATTCAGACTCAAACGAGCAAACGTTGCTCTTAGATCAGATACGGTTCTACGACTTAGAGCATCGGCTACCACATTAGCCTTGCCTGGTGATACTCGATCGAATAGTCATAATCCTTAAGCAACTCAATTTATCTCCTTTGCCTAAGGTTCAGCTCCTTCTGAGTCAACAAATACTTAAGACCCTTGTGGTCTGTGTATCTAATACACCTCTCCCCGTACAAGTAATGTCTCCAAACCTTAAGTGCAAATATCACTGCCGCCAACTCCAAATCATGAGTAAGATAGTTCCCTTCGTAAGGTTTAAGCTGTTGTGATGCATATGCAACCACCTTACCCTCCTGCATTAACACACAGCCCAAACCCACATGTGATGCATCACTGTATACACTAAAATCCTTCCCAGACTCCGGCTGAATTAACATAGGTGCTTCAGTCAGAACTTTCTTCAACTTCTCAAAAGCTTCCTGCTGCTTCTCAGTCCATACAAACGGTACTCCTTTCCTTATGAGTTTTGTCAGAGGTGCTGCCATCACAGAAAAACCTTCCACTAACCTTCTGTAGTATCCTGCCAGTCCTAGGAAATTCCGTATTTCTGACACCGTCCTAGGTAGCTTCCACTCCAAAATTGATTCAATCTTTCGAGGGTCCACCTTAATCCCTTTGGAAGAGACCGCATGTCCTAAGAAGGTTACCTCCCTCAACCAAAGTTCAGACTTGCTGAACTTCACAAAGAGTTCCTTCTCCCTTAACACTTGCAGCACTATACAGAGATGCTCATCATGTTTCGCTTCAGTTTCAGAATATACCAGGATATCGTTAATAAAGACGACTACGAACTGATCAAAAAATGGTTGGAACACACGATTCATCAGATCCATAAATGCTGCAGGAGCGTTCGTCAGTCCAAATGGCATAACTAGAAACTCGTAATGACCATACCGAGTCCTGAATGTCGTCTTATGGATATCTGCCTCCTTGACTCTTAATTGATGATATCCAGATCGAAGGTCGATCTTAGAAAATACAGAAGCTCCTCTAAGCTGGTCGAACAGATCGTCAATCCTTGGCAGTGGATACTTATTCTTAATCGTCAGTTTGTTCAACTGGAGATAATCAATGCACATCCGCATCGTACCATCCTTCTTTTTCACGAATAGCACCGGTGCTCCCCATGGAGACACGCTTGGCCTAATGAAGCCCCTATCCAACAACTCTTGAATTTGAGCCTTTAACTCCACTAATTTCTTCGGTGCCATCCTATATGGTGCGATGGACACAGGCGCCGTTCCAGGCAACAAATCTATTCCAAACTCAACTTCTCGGTTCGGAGACAATCTTGGAAGCTCCTCTAGAAAAACATCTTGGAACTCCTTTACGGTCCTAACCTTATCCACTGTCATTCCCTCCTCTTCCGACTGACTTACAAATGCCAAATAGGCCTCACAACCTTTCTGAATCCACTTCTAGGCTCTTAATGCCGACACCATATTGGATAAATAATCCCTTCGCTCACCTATCACCATAACCTCTTCATCCTTTGTAGCCCTTAACACCATTCGTTTAGCAGCACAATCCAGGGTCACCTTATGCTTAACAAGCCAGTCCATTCCCAAAATGAGATCAAACTCTCCGAACGGTAACTCCATCAGATCTCCAGGGAAAATCCTACCTTGAGTTTCTAAGGGCACATCCTTATACAGTTTGTCTACCCTAACCGAGTGACCCAAAGGACTTAGTACAGATACCCCACTCACAATCTCCTCAGAGCAGTCCAAGTTGTCCATAATCTGTTCTGTGGCCTCCAACCAATATTCCGCCACATTCGGGGCTATACCAGACACGCCCCTAAAGATCTCCGCTCCGTTAGCCTGAAGTCGTTCAGAAATAGATCCCCGAACTCCATTGCTCGTACTTGCCCCGACAACCCTTTCCAAAACACGAAGCATTGCCTGTGACAGGGCATCATCCTCGGCACCGCGGTCATGAGACTCTACCTCTATTGCCGATGGTACCGGTGCATCCACCACCGGCATATGTCTCGAAGACGAAGAACTCGCTCAAGCACTTCCTCGGCTCCGTCCACGGCCTTTTGTACTCATATCGTATTATCTTGATTACGAATTTTTATGCATCAATTAATATTCCAGTGTTTATTACAGATGTTTTATGAATCAGACAGTAGTTCAGAGTTTGTTTTCGCAAAATCGAAGTCTAGCTACAGTTTCAATCTCTTATCAGATTTTCCTATGGTTTCAGTATCATCCTATCTAGAGTATCCTAATAGGGTTTCAGTACAGACAGATAATTCAGGAAAATATTCAGAAAAGTTCAGAGTAATACTTACAGGCTTGGGCCAGAGATTCGGAATGCCACCTTCTAAAGATCTAAATTTTGAAAATCGAGTTTTTCGCATTCTTTATAAAATTTTCGCTTTCGAAAATATTTGTTTTTGTAAACCCATTCCACAGCCGAGTTGTTGCAAGCTAGGCTCTGATACCACTAAATGTAACACCCCAAACCCGGCCCAAACATTATGACCGGATCTGATATGCCACATCGAAGCGTTCAAAACATTTTATATTGTAGATCCAGAAAAAAAACTTACTTAGTGTTTTCAAAGATAATTTCATTATAGGTTAAAGTGAATGGAAGCTGTGCACCAGGTAAGAAACTGGAAAAGAGTTGGTGAGTCCATCGGACTACTTAAGTACCAAGCTCCCTTCGGATCCAATGCTAGACACGCATACCGCCATTGCCACACCTTAACATCATGGATATTTCTAGGAAACCGATTTGAATAAATCATTTTTAGGAAAAGTGATTAATTTTGGAAAATACTTTCATTGCGGAAGCTTTGCTTGTTGTCGTGTTATTTTGAAATCAATTGTTGTTTTTGAAAACGCGCCCTAAAGCTATCCAATTTCAACAGGTAAAATAAGTAATACCTATCTTAGTAATACATATTAAAACCATCAAAAATAATTAAGCGGCCATATTACACTTAAAAACCCAAACCTTTCAGAACGGGTGGCCACTCCGAATTCCCTCACAGCTCCAAGCCCACTATGGTTGGGGATTTCCCGCGTGGATGAAAATAAAAGGGGTGAGTTTGGGGAAACTCAGTGTGTAAGGAAAACCCATTCAAAGCCCAAGTCAGCTCAAGCCTATTGGGCCTAAGCCCATTCAGGTAACAGTGGTACTGGATCAGAGCCCTTTTCAGATTACAATAAACTGGGCCTTATCCCCTTATTCAGATAACAGTATGGCCCATAGGCCCATTTCAAAATACATACAACATCAATAACATATGCAAGCCCATTTGGGGAGACTACTCAACCCACCAACCACTACACTCCACCCGTACCAGCCCTACACTCCATGTGGGGAATAGCTCAACCCACCCAGCCCAACACTCCACAATTGCAGCCTTGCTGCTCAGTTAACAGTAAATTGAGGCAAAGCCTCCAGTACATGGACAAGCCACTTTCAGTACTTCCTCCGTCAATATCCCAATCCCATACATCAGATAATAACAACATGGCATGCAGTAAATAACAACAGTCAAACATGCATTTAGGTCAATTTAACCCTAGGGGTATTTTGGTAATTTATTTCGGTAAAACTATAAATTTTCCACTTTTAAAGGTATTTCAGTAATTTATCTATTTTAGGGTTTTTCATGCATATTCCTACTTTTCACGTACTAACAGAATCACGTACCGAGGGTTCTTATCGAATTGGGCCCGTTGGCCCATCATTCCAATTTTGGGCCATTAAGCCCAAAAATATCGAGGGCACAGAAATCATGCACTTTGCAGTCCAAACATTGCAGCTTACCAAAAACATTAATCGATTTACCTCACGAGCATTCGCACACTCGTAAATCTACAAAATACCGGTTTTCGGCATTTCGACTTTTCGACTTTTGCCGATCTAGACTAAGAAAGAGGGTGTTAGTTACACACCTATTTGCGACGATATGCTGACGAGATCCACACACGAACTGCCTACAATTGGATTACTAACACATTAATCTAACTATTCAAATACGAACTACGTATTAACGCCTTACAATATTCGGCCAACCACACCTACAGATCATAGTAAGCTTATATGAAGTCAATAAGCAACTCATTAACAAATTTTTGTCAATGTTTACCACATAATCATAATCTCAATGCAAGCTGCCTTCCTGAACAACAGTCACTAAATCATTTATAACTGGAGCTACGAAACTCCAAATCAAGTGCCGTTAATTTTACCTGAAAATAGACTCATATATCTTCTATCCATAAAATTTTTAGAATTTTTGGTTTAGCCAATCAATACCAGATCTTTCTTAAAGTTTCCCATGTTTCACTATTTGACTAATCTGGCCACTCTTCATTAAGAATCAAATTTCTCATTGTACGGAAATAAAAATATGTTCTTGTTTATTTCGTTTGAAACTAGACTCATTAAGCTTTAATTACATAAATTATGAATCTTCTAAATCATCTCCCACAATTTATGGTGATTTTCCAAAGTCACGTTACTGCTGCTGTCCCAAGCAGATTTATTACCAAATCACTCTTTCACACCTAACTTGCATGCTTGTTATTTAAACATGTATATCACCAATCAATCATCACATATCTATGATTTTACTTAAGTATAATCTCCATTTCATCATTTTAAATCACAACATGTTAGCCGATTTTTCCCCTTAGCATCTAAGGCACATGCATGCTCATTTGTTTGGCTCAACTTCACCTATCTTACATTTTTCATCAAAAGAACATGAAACAACAACCATTTCCTTCATTTTAATTCATGACTAAATGCTCACAACACAACTAAAAACCAAAATATGCTTCAAGAGTTAAGGTAGAATCAAGAAGAACTCATGAACATTAAGATAGAAGAAAACTACCATGAACTTACCTTCAATTTTCTTCCCAAGTGATCGAACATTCAAGAGCTTTCTCCTCTCCTTTCTCTTCTCTAACTTTCGACTATGATGAACAAAGATGGACAGAACTTTGTTCTTTTCACCCCTTTTTCTTTTAATAAAATTTCATATTTCATCCATTTAATTCTTTAATACAAAAGACATGAAATGCCCATCATGGAACATTTACCTAAACCGTTACATGGAACATTTACCTAACCCATTATCATGGAATATTTACCTAATCCATTATCATGGAACATTTACCTAACCCATTATCAATTTGTACCATGAATTATGGATATCAAGTGCTCATATTGTCTACAACAACATGTTGGCTGGCCACTTCATGTAAAATGAGAGGTTTGTCATGCAAATCCTCCTATTTTGCACTCCTATTTATTTGGCCACTTCAATTTAGCCTATAGCATTTTCAAACATTTTCACATAGGTCCTATTTCATAATTTCACCCCATTTTTCTTATGGAACAAAAATTAACTAAAATTGCCGGGTTCTATCTTAAGCTTCGGCCTTCTAGAGGCCCACTAACATAATTAAACCTATGCCAACATTCATAGAATTCCCGAAAATTGGGGCGTTACACAGAATGTAAGCTACACGATGCTGGTCACACAAGCTGTGGAGTATTTGTAACAAATGCATACCTCAGCCACTGGTAGGACATTCAAGACTAGTAACAGAAATATGAAATCCCTAATGACACGTCATTTGTTATCCTATGAATTCCTAAGGTTCACTAGGACTCAGTAACCGTCATAGGATTGATTTATTTATATATCATTCAATTCACGTGAGAAATAACATATTAACTTGTTATTTGAAATAGCATTAAAAACGATAACTATTCATACGAACTTACCTCGATGACTAGGGCGTAGAAACAAAGTCAAACTAATCCGAGGTTTTAGCTTTTCCCCGATCTAGATCCGTACGTGGTCTATCTTGATCTAAATAGACAATTTCAATCTACTTAATACCTCTAGCATTCAATTTATTCCACAATTCATATTTATACAAAATTATCATTTTGCCCCTGATATTTTAACTTTTCACAATTTAGTCCTTAAGCTCATAAATTGAAATCTAAGCATTTTAATCCCCCATTCAAGCTGATTGGATTCTCTAGGGACTTAAACCAACCCATACCAATCATTATTTCATAAATTTAATATGAACCTTTACTATTTTTACAAATCAATCCCTAAATGTAAATTTAATCAAAAATCACTTTACAAAACTTGTTTATATATCAACAAAGAGTCATAATCTACCATTTAACATCAAGAATAACACAAGAAAATTCATCGCATAACCCTCAACCTTTAACAATTTTACAAATTGATCCATGGGCTAGCTAGATTAAGCTAAACCGACTTCAAAAACATAAAAATCATTAAAAACGGTTCAAAATAACTTACATGCAAGCAATTGTAGTTGCCGAACCAAGGAACCCTAACTATGGCTTTTCTTTATTCTAAATTCGGTGGAAACAAAGCTTGAAGAAGATGAATGCTATTTTGTTTTATTTAATTTTACCTTTAATTACACATTTACCTTTTTAACCCTTAATTAACATCAAAATTTCAATAAAACCTTACTGAATGTTCACTAACTATAGAAATGGCCTAATTACAATCTATGTCCACTCACTTTAAAGTTTCATAGCCATTTGACCCTTTTAACAAATAGAACTCCACTTTTGCACCTTTTACGATTTACTCATTTTCACATAATTAATCATGCAAACATCAAAATTTCTTAACAAAATTTTAATATGACCTTACTAACATCCCATAGACATTAAAATAATAAAAAGATAATAATTTACTAGTCAGATTTGTGGTCCCAAAACTACTATTCCTATTTCACTAAAAACGGGTTGTTATAAATAACTTTTACATTCCATGTTTTATTTAAATCATGCCTCGAATGGATCTCCTACATAGTGAAAAATACATATATTAATAAATTAACATGAATTAATATAAAATATGCATGAAAATCATGTAATTAAGCATAATTTCACATACTTTCTAAATTCATGTCTACATTTACTAATTAAGAATAATAATTGCTCAAGATAAACACATTTATTAAGTAAAAATATGGTAAAAATATATAGAAAAACCCAATATAATTTTGAGTTTACACAGCCCCAAAGTTAAATCATTGCTCGTCCTGAGTAATGTTCATGCACAGCACAATTTTTGCTAAGGCAATTTGCAAAATGATAAAGCAACATCAATCTTCACACATAATCATGCATCAACAAAACCATGCTCAAAAATACTTTTTATTGATAAGTAGCTTGAATGAAAATATTATTTCTATCTTTATACTAAGTACATCATAATGTCAACATGAATCATTGTTTGCACGCATTTTCAAAGACATACATAACATTCACCAATCAATATGCTTTCCTTATCAACTAAACATAGCAATCCTAAGGTTTAATTAGTGTCTTCATATGTTAAACTTAGTAATTCCTTTCCACTAATGTAGTCGATATAATCATCCAATCAATAGGTCTTTTATTAGGTTGTAGTGGGAATTTTGAGGTTCAATCATCTTAACCCAAATTTGTCTTGGATCTTTCTGTGCCACAACCTTTATTCCAAACTTATTTCGAGCTCATACTCAACCTTTAGTATTTTTTTAGACTATGAGTAAAATTTGCCCTTTATTTTTGAGATTCTGAACAATCTTTTCTTTGCCTTTTATTCTTCAAACTTACATTCAGCCTTTTTTTTTTGAATAATGTGAAGAGTATGTACAGCTTTTTGTATTTTTCCTCAAATTTGATCACCAAGACAAATTTTGGTTAAGATAGGTGCAAAAGAATAGAATAAAAATAAAAAAGATGATAGTGTGCCTTGTAATATAGGTAATATGCAATAAATAGGCCATTCAAAAATTAAGTTTTAAAGGTTAAATTCATAAGGTCAGCTTGAAAGGCTCAAACGATCTAAAGAAAGAGTGCCTATATCATATTAGATTCTTATATCTCTTAAATTTTGCCTCAAGAAAGTTACTAAGTCAATTCTAAAGACTTAAACCTTTATACATGTCTATTTCTAAAGAAAACAAATTTTCATGGAAAATCCTACATAAGACTAAGATCACACAAGCATTCCATCATTTGAGATAACATACGAATAACTTAGATAAAATCACAAATCTTGCTTGTATTTGAACATACTTATTAACAAGAATTCTTTCTAAACATTCATTTATTTCAGCATACTTAAGTAAAAAGATTGAAACATTTTTTAAAGTTCATGCGAAATACCTTATTAAAAATTCATGCGAAATGCCTTACCTCCTTTAAAAAGAAGCAATGTCCTCATTATGAAAACAAAGTAATGAATGAAAAATGAACACCAAGTAGGGTTGCAAGAAAAGAAAGGTGATTAATAAAACTTCTTCAGTACCAAGTCTTTCTCCACAATCCGATCCTAGACATGTTCATTCCCATTACCACATCACCTTATTTTTTCTATTGAAGAGGCATTGAGCTTATTTTATCCATGCTTGTTATTTTATTATGCAAAAGCAAAAATTCTAACTAGGAAATAAAAATAAACACCTAAAAAGAAATAAAAACTAAAGACAAGAAATTCCCTCTTTTATTTATTTGACTTATCCTCTTCGTCTTCCTCCTTTGATGTTTTATCCTCGCTTACATTTTCATCTTCCTTCTATGACTTAAAGATATAATCTGGGGACTCGGGAACAACATTGTTAGAGATATTTCTAAAATTATTTCTTACAAAATCATCTTTAATCTTTACATATTTCCAATAAGCCTATTGTTGGTTATGCATAAATTTCATCATATATATCATAATTGACAATTCTAATTTTTTCATAGTATTTGAAGAAGTGGGCATAAGAATAGTTAACTCAGGATCAACACTTGGTTCAACTGGCTCATCAGCATTTAGCTCCTCTCCTGGTTCAGAGACTTTTGGTTCCATTATTAGTTCAGATCATTCGCTTCTTCCTCAGATTCTACCTCTTCTGCCTCAGTAATTGAGTTAGCCTAAGTTTCAGATTTATTCAATGACACATCAGTTTTGGTTCTATTGGTTTACTCAATTCAAGTGGGTTTAGTTCATAAACATTCTCCACTAACCTTTCAAGATCATAGGATGTGATGCAAGCTTTAACATACGGGCCTTTCAGGTTTTCTTTTATTTTAAATTGGGACCTTAAGTAGAGTGAAGTTATCAATGATGGAAAATAAGCACTTTCGGTCTTCTTTCTAGCACAATCATGGATCTCTTTAAGAAGAATCTTCCCAATCATTGATAGGCCTTTCTGCCATAATTGCATACAATAAAAGTATTCACTCTATCAAGATGGTGGAACTGTGTGAGATAGGCATGAAACTATATCAAATAAAGTAAGACCATGCCTTAGCCAATGGTTTTAGATATTCCCTTTGGCAAGAATGACTACCATACTTTCTTATGATCTATTGGAATCCTAGATTTGTCACAACATTAAGCACTTGTTGTAGAAAATATCAATTTATGTTTGTCATCATGGAAAAGTATTCATCTTCTTCAAAATCAGGTAAGTTAAAAAAATTATTAATGGACTTAAAAGTTAGGGATACATTCTTCTTACCAACAAAAACTTTAGTAGCATCTGGCTTAGTCAAACTAGCATAGAACTCCCGAACTAACTCCTCATCAGGCAATGATCATGAATCACAAATGTAATTCCAATTGAGGGCATAATTGTCTTTCAAATCGACAAAGGCACAACCATCTTATCACTGTTTTCCAAGTTGAAACATTTTTCTGGCATCATAGGTTGATTCTTGAAGATGTAACCAAACCTTTCTTTCACTTCCTTATTTTGAATCACAACAGAATTTTGGTCAGAGGTCTTGCAAGGTCTAGTTCTTTTGTGAGACATGGTGATTTTTCCTGAAAAATAGACAAATTTTTGGCAATGGATGAAACAAGGTGTTTTATGGTGACCATAGGCATACAGTAGCAATAAACTAGGATTTTGTTACAATAGGAGGAATTTGGGGAGATTTTTTGGGATTTAAGCTATAATAACCCGTTTTTGGGTCAAATCAGAACAATGGTTTTAGGACCACAAATATAAATTAGAAATATTTATTTTATTATTATTTTAAGGTTTGCAGCATGATAGAATAATTGTGTGAAAATTTTGTTAAGAAATTTTATCGATTGAGTGTCCAATTTGACCAGAAGGACTAAATTGCAATAGGTGCAAAACTTGAGTTTTCTATGTTAAAAGTGTCTAATTGTTATGAAATTATAAATTAGAGGTACTTAAATGGTAATTAGACCATTTTATTTTAGTATGGACAAAAGTGGAAATGGTTAGGTAAAATTTTGAAGTTTCTTATTAAGGGTATTTTAGTCATTTGGTAAAGAAAGACAAAATTAACAAATAAAAGTGTCCATCTTCTTCAATTTAGTCCCCCTAGCCGATTTTTACAAAGATAAGCCATAGCAAGGGTTTGGCAAACCTCCAAGCTCAATTGTAAGTCCGATCTTGTCTCGTTTTTAATGATTTATATATTTTTTATATCGTTGTAACTTGATTTAGATATTTCAAGGACTAATTTGAAAGAAAGATGAAGTTTAAAATTTTACCCATGTTGAACATGTATGTATTTTTATGTTTGATGGTAGACAATACATGTTTGTTGTTTGTTAAATGACTTTTGTAAAGTGATTTTTGGTAAAAACGACAAATAGGGACTTATTTGTAAAAGTCTATAAAATGAGTAGGAAAATGTGAATAAATGGAAAATGTGGGCTATCATAAGCATGAAAAAGGTTTGGCTAGGCTTGGGTTGTGAGGAAATTGAATGAAACTCATTTTTACGAGCCTAGGGACTAAATTGTAAAAATGTCAAAAGGTTAGGGGCAAAAATGTAATTTTTTCCATAGTGTATTTTTGGGCCAAATTGAATAATTTGATGATTAAATAAGTTAAATTTGATATTATAGATCAAGAAAAATGAAGTTCGAGTGTAGACCGGGGAAAGAACAAGGTTGTGGACTAAATCAAACTAATAGTCATTTTTGTAACCGAGGTAAGTTCGTATGTTAAATAAGCTTTAATATAAATGTATTTAAATGCTTTAATATTGCATGAACTGTATGATTGATTTTGTGGACGAGTTTAACCCTACGGATGAGTTCGACGACAGTTCGATTAGCAAGAAATCCTATTTGAACCTTAGGAATAGATTAGGATACAAGTGACATGTCACTAGGGTTACCATGTGTTATGTGATTATGTGATTCGAGTGTTGATCTCTTACGTCCTACAGGTGGCTGAGTATACCGGCATATGTTGCAGTTACTTGACAGCTTGCGTGAGCAGCACTGAGTAGCTACGTCTTGACTGACAGCTTGTGTGAGTAGGCCCATTGATTAGCTCGAGAGCAAGCAATTATGCGATATGAGATTGAGGTAGCATTGGCTACATATGTGGCACTTAGTGTGCAAGATTCCCAAGTATCCAACATTATTATTCCGAGTGGTTCACTAGTATGTTAAAGATGAGATAAGTGTAAATTCGTTACGAGATAGTAGAGGTATGTACTTGAAGCTTATGATTATATATATATCATGAAATGACGATTTCAAGGTAAGTTGTGATGGAAGTAAATTATGATCATGAGATTATGGTAAATTATGTTATTTTATGTTATATTACTTGCACGATTAAGGTATGGTAAGGTTGCTTATTTCCTCATACAAGCTTACTAAGCTCTATAGCTTACTCTATTTTATTTTCAATGTTTTATAGTGTCACCAAGCTAGCTCAGGATTAGAGATTGTCAGAAGTCACATCACACTATCAAACTGTTATTTTAGGTACTGATGATTTTAAACATTTTGAGAATATGGCATGTATAGGGACTTGGTCATTTTTTTATATGTGTCGTTTGATTTGGCCAAATGTCATGGCTTATATTTGTTTAAGGTGATTTGGTGTTTGGCCATGTAATTGGCTTATTTTTGCTAAAATGGTTGTAAGCCAAGTATATGTGATAATGCCTTTTTGTTTATGTATTTTGTAGTGGGTTGCTATATGTTTATTATGGTTAAACGACTTGTTGTGAAATGGATGAGATTGGTCTTTTGGTGTGCAAGGAAATCTAAGTAGAATTATACATGATGGAAGTATTCATGTTGATACTTGTGAATGTGAGTTTGGTATGAATTGATTTGGTAAAATATGCTATAGTAAATATGTTAAGTGTTGGTAATGAATGATATGATTTAGCCTTGATTGTGGATGTTTTGGTAGCTTAAACCTGCCATGGATTATGCCTTTGAACTTGTGTGAGTGTAGGTGTAAATGAGGGTAAAAATGGCTTGGTAAATAGCCTTTATTTTGTTTACACAGGTAGACACATGGACATGTGTCTAGGCCGTGTGTGACACATGGTTTGCCGCATGGGCATGTGTTCTAGCTGTGTGTCCCTTGCATATTAATTTTGAGAAACAGAATGCTCAGAATTGAGCACACGGGTAGAGACACGGGCGTGTGTCTCAGCCGCATGAGGGACATGACCTTAGGCACGGGCGTGTGTATTAAACGTGTGAAGTCTGCACCTATTTCATGAAAATATAATTTACCACACAGCCTGACACACGGGCTTGTGACTTGGCCGTGTGACATCAATTTGTTCATGCATTGCAAAATAGAGAGTTACACAGGTTAGGGACACGGGCATGTGTGGCCCTACGGCCTGCCCACATGGGCGTGTGACCCTTGTTCATAGTAAAAATTTTCTAAGTTTTGTAAATATTTCCTAAGTGCTCGGTTTAGTCCCGAACAACTTCCAAAGCATGTTTTGGACCTCGTAGGCTCATATTAGGGACTTGGTGATTGAATGCAGATGATTTTAACTTGGATGCAAATTTATGACTTGGAATTGTATGTTTGTTTGTGATATGAGTCCGGTAATGCCTCGTATCATTTTTGATGTTGAATACGGATAAGGGGTGTTACATTTAGTGGTATTAGAGCTATGGTTTAGTTGATTCTCGGACTAACATAGCGTGTGTGAGAGTCTAGCTATACATGCCATATTTAATTTGTGATAGTGTGACGACTCTTGACAATTTAAAATTGTATTTTCCTCTAGTAAATGGATCCCAACCGAGAGGTAGCTGAAGATGTTGAAAGTAAAACGCAGGCTCTTGCCGAAGGGACAGCGCCATCTGAAAGTAGACCTGTAATGGTGAGTCAGGGAAGAAGGGCTAGAGAAGCCTTCTTCCAAAGGATGAATGAGTGGTTTGTTGAGTTTGTTCGAACAAATCTGGCTGCCCAACATCCTCCACCCCCACCTAACCCTCAACCGGCTCCCATAGCTCCCCAAGGTGTGGAATTGGTAAGACTGAATAAGGCTTCAGTTGATAAGATTCAAAAGCAAGGGGCCGAAGAATTTAGAGCTAATATTGACGATGATTCCAAGAGAGTAGAGTTTTGGCTTGAGAACTCTATCAGGGTATTTGATGAGCTTTCTTGCACACTAGATGAGTGCTTGAAATGTGTTATATTGCTTTTGAGAGACATAGCGTATCAGTGGTGGAATACTTTTGTATCCATGGTATCGAGGGAAAGAGTTACAAGGGAATTCTTTTAAGATGAGTTCAGAAAGAAATATATCAGTCAGCGATTCATTAATCAGAAACGAAAGGAGTTCCTAGAGCTGAAACAGGGCCGTATGTCTATGACTGAATACGAGTGAGAGTTTGTTAGGCTTAGTATATATGCTCGGGAATGTGTTTCTACCAAGGCTATCATGTGCAAGAGATTCGAAGATGGGCTGAATGAGGATATCAAACTTTTAGTTGGGATGTAAAAGTTGAAGGAATTTGTTGTGCTGGTCGGTCGAGCTTGCAAAGCTGAAGAGTGGAGCAAAGAAAAGAGAAAGGCTGAGTTTAAGGCTAGAGACTCAAGAAAAAGACCGATAAATAAGTCATTTCAATATCTGCCAAAGAAGTCGAGGGATTTTTATACTTATTCTAATGCTTCAACTAGGTATCCCAACAGAGATTGTGGGAAGTAGTGTTTGGGTTCTAAGGCCCAAACTACGTCAATAGCGAGAGTTGGTAATGCTAGGTCTAATAGACCTGAATGTCAACATTGTGGTAGATGACATCCCACTGAACGTAGGATGAATAGCCGAGGATTGCCTTAAATGTGGCTTCCCATATCATTTCATTTGAGATTGCCCTGAAATGGCTGAGAATGATAATTTTCAAAATGCAAGGCCATGTAACACTGCCACTAAAGGAAGGCCATCGAGAAATACTGGGAGTAGGAACAGTAGCAGAGGTGTGACGAAAGAGTTAACTATGAGATCGGAGGTTAGAGCACCTACTAGAACTTACGCTATTTGTGCTCGTGAAGGTGCGCCATCCCCTGATGTTATCACTGGTACATTTTCTCTCTATGATACTAATGTAGTTGCATTGATTAACCCTGGATCGACTCGTCCTTATATTTGCATGAATTTGGTATTTTGTAAGAATTTTCCTGTTGAGTCTACTGAGTATGTGATTAAAGCGTCGAACCCTTTAGGCAAATATGTTCTAGTTAATAAAGTTTGCAAGAGTTGTCCTTTAATGATTTGGGGTTACTATTTTTCGACTAACTTAATGCTTTTACCATTTGATGATTTCGATGTAATTCTTGAAATGGATTGGTGGACTCTACATGATGTCGTAGTAAATTGCAGACGAAAGATTATTGAATTGAAATTTCAAAATAATGAGATTCTTCGGATTGAATAGGAGGAGTCGGGTAAGTTGCCTATTGTATTTTCGTCGATGTTGGCTCAGAGGTACGTAAGAAAAGGTTGTGAAGCTTATTTTTCATATGTACTGAATACAAAAGAGTCTAAATTGAAGATTGAATCTATACCGGTAGTTTGTGAATATCCATATGTGTTCCTAGAAGAGTTGCCTGGGTTACCAGCGATTAGAGAGATTGAGTTTACTATTGATTTGGTACCGGGAACATCACCGATATTGGTAGCTCTATATAGAATGGTTCCAAATGAATTGAAAGAATTGAAATCTTAGTTGCAAGAGTTGACAGATAAGGGTTTTGTAAGACCGAGTTTTTCCCCCTAGGGTGCACCAGTGTTATTCGTCAAGAAGAAAGACGGATCCATGAGACTTTGTATTGATTATCGTCAACTTAATAAGGTTATGATAAATAACAAATATCTTTTACTGAGAATTGATGATTTGTTGGACCAGTTGAAAGAGGCACTAGTGTTCTCGAAGATAGACTTGAGATCAGGCTATTATCAATTGAAAGTTAAAGAGTCAGATGTGTCGAAGACCGCGTCCAGAATGATGTATGGGCATTATGAAATTCTTGTTATGCCATTTGGATTAACTAATGCTCCTGTAACTTTTATGGATTTGATGAACCGAATCTTCAGACCGTATTTGGACAAGTTTGTAGTTGTGTTTATTGATGACATCCTGATTTATTCCCGAGATGAGTCTGAGCATGCCAAACATTTAAGGATTGTATTGTAGACTTTGAGAGATAAGAAATTGTTTGCTAAGTTTAGCAAAAGTGAGTTTTGGCTCTGAGAAGTCAGATTCTTGGGGCATATTGTTTCAGCGAAAGGTATAAGGGTTGATCTCAGTAAGATTTTGACAATTGTTGATTGGAAACTGGTGAGGAATGTATCCGAGGTTAGAAGCTTTTTGGGCTTAGCCGGTTATTATCGACATTCTGTTAAGGGATATTCAATGATTGCTAAACCTATAACCAAATTGTTATGAAAAGATGTGAAATTGCAGTGGCCTGAGAAATGTCAAAAGAGTTTTGAACAGTTGAAAGCATTATCGACTGAGACACTTGTATTAGTGCAAGCTGAGTCGGGAAAAGACTTTGTGATTTATAGCGACGCATCATTGAATGGTCTTGGTTGTGTGCTAATGCAATAGGGTAATTTCATAACTTATGCCTCGAGACAGTTGAAACCGCACGAAAGGAATTACCCGATGCACGACTTAGAATTGGCTGCCATTGTGTTTTCTTTAAAAATTTGGTGACACCATTTATTCGGTGAGAAGTGTCACATCTTTACTAATCACAAGAGTTTAAAGTATTTGATGACTCAGAAAGATTTGAATTTGCGACAACAAAGATGGCTCGAGTTGTTGAAAGACTATGAGTTAGTGATCGATTACCATCTGGGAAAGGCGAATGTAGTCGCTGATGCTTTGAGTAGGAAATCTTTGTTTGCTTTAAGAGCAATGAATACGTGACTGACTTTGTCTGATGATGGATAGATTCTAGCCGAGCTAAAAGCTAGACCGGTATTTCTTCAGCAAATTTATGAAGCTCAAAAATGTGACAGTGAATTGTAAGCGAAGAGAGTTTAGTGCGAAATGAATAGTGATTCAGACTTTCAGATTGGGGCCAATGATTGTTTGATGTTCCTAGGAAGGATTTGTGTACCGAAAGACACTGTGTTGATTCAGAAAGCGGTTGTCTGTCTGTTCATCCAGGAAGTACGAAGATGTATAATGATTTGAAGAAATTGTATTGGTGGTCGAGTATGAAATGAGATGTTTCTAAATTCGTATCGAGATGTTTGATGTGTCAACAAGTGAAGGCCGAACATCAAGTACCTTCAGGTTTACTTCAGCCTGTGACTATACCTGAGTGGAAATGGGATAGAGTTAGATGGATTTTGTATCGGGGTTATCTTTGACTCTGAAGAAGAGAGATGCCCTATGGGTCATTGTTGATAGATTGACGAAATCGGCTCATTTTATTCTGGTATGTACTGATTATTCACTTGATAAGCTAGCTGAATTGTGCATTGCTAAGATTGTTAGATTGTACGAGGTGCCTACTTCTATTATTTTGGATAGAGATCCGAGGTTTATGTCACAATTTTGGAAGAAATTGTAAGAAACGTTTGGTATAAAGTTGAATTTTAGTACTACGTTCCATTCGCAAACCGATGGTCAATCTAAGAGAGTGATTCAAATTCTCGGAGATATGCTTTGCTGTTGTGTTTTAAAGTTCAAAGGTAGTTGGGAGAAATACCTACTGTTGGTCAAATTTTCTTATAACAATAGTTATCAGTCGAGTATACAGATGGCACAGTATGAAGCATTGTATGGCCGCAAATGTCGAACTCCGTTGTACTGGACCGAGTTTAATGAGAAATAGATTCACAGGGTTGATTTGGTTAGAGAAATTGAAGAAAAAGTGAAAGTAATCCGTGATTGTTTAAAAGTAGCTTCAGATCGACAGAAATCGTACGCAGATTTGAAACAAAAGGATATTGAATTTCAGGTTGGTGATAAAGTGTTTCTGAAAGTATCACCATGGAAGAAAATTCTCAAATTTAGTCGCAAAGGCAAGTTGAGTCCGCGGTTCATTAGTTCGTATGAGGTTATTGAAAGAATAGGGCCAGTGGCATATCGAATAGCTTTGCTGTCAGAGTTGGAAAGAATTCACAATGTGTTTCATGTGTCAATGTTGCGACGATATCGATCAGATCCTTCTCATGTGATTTCTCCAACAGAGATTGAGATTCAACCCCATATGACTTATGGTGAAGAACTGATTATCTCGAGAGATTAAGCAATTGAGAAACAAAAGCATAACTCTAGTGAAATTTTTGTGGCAACGAAACCGGATCAAAAAGGCTACATGGGAACCCAAGGAAGCTATGAGAAAACAGTACCCTAACCTCTTTTCTAGTAAGATTTTCGAGGACGAAAATCCTTACAAGGTCAAATCAGAACAGTGGTTTCGGAGCATAAGTCTGAATTAGAAATATTTATTTCATTATTATTTTAAGGTCTACAACATGATAGAATAATTGTTTGAAAATTTCGTTATGAAATTTTATCGATTGAGTGTCCAATTTGACTAGAAGGACTAAATTGCAATAGGTGCAAAACTTGAGTTCTCAATGTTAAAAGTGTCTAATTGTTATGAAATTCTAAATTAGAGGTCCTTAAATGCTGATTAGACCATTGTACTTTAGCATGGACAAAAATGGACATGGCTAGGTAAAATTTTGAAGTTTTTCATCAACGGCATTTTAGTCATATGGTAAATAAAGACAAAATTAACAAATAAAAGTTTCCATCTTCTTCAATTTAGTCCCACTAGATGAGTTGTACAAGGAGAAGCCATAGCTAGGGTTTGGCTCCCGTTTTTAATGATTTTTATATTTTTTAGATTGTTGTAACTTGAGTTAGCTATTTCAAGGACTAATTTGAAAAAAAGATAAAGTTTAAAATTTTACCCATGTTGAACAGATATATATTTTGATGTTTGATGGTAGAAAATGCATGTTTGTTGTTTCTTAAATGACTTTTGTAAAGTGATTTTCTATAATACCCCATACCCGTATTCTACGCCGGGATGGAATACGAGGCATTACCTAACTTAAACTCGTGCTTATGACCAATTCCAAGTCTCCAAGACTTGGAAAAATTAAAAACTTTCTCAAGCTTATCAACACGTCCTTAATATGGGCCTACTGTAACACCCCTCACCCATATCCGATGCCGGGATAGGGTTCGAGGTGTTACTGAGATTTCACGTTCATAAACATATTAAATCGAGTCACCAAGTTGCTCTCAAATTTAAAAACCTTTCAAATATGTACATCTTGTCCCTTAAACAGGTCTTCGAAACCTCAAACATACCTAGAGGCAGTGTGGGACAAAACCGAGAACATTTTATAAACTTTGGGCACCTTGGAAAATTTCCCTTACTTTGAAGTGTCACATGCCTGTATGGCTTGGAACCCGTCTGTGCAGTCATCCTGTGTCCAAGACTTGAGCATTCTGTTAAATTCACACAGCCAAGACACACGCCCGTGTGTCTAGCCCATGTTCATTTAACAAACTTACAATTTTACATGCAGGGAACGCACGACCATGCCGCATGCCCATAGGTGTGGCCCGTGTATTACACACGGCCTAGACACACGCCCGTGTGCCCAACCGTGTGGACCTTAATAGGCTATTTTCCAAGCCATTGGTCACCCCTTTTTATCACTTATACATAATGATTATTAAATACAAAGTAAAACATGATTATACTTTTATAAATGGTCTTTGCAAAAACTTATTGCACGGAAACCTCATATCATTGGTTTCATAAATGCTAGGTTATTTCCCATTTGTATTTATGGGTTTTCATACCACTTTAATACATTCAAGATTGGCTCGTTCTTGTGACTCATTTCCAATTAGAATTCAACCATTTCATATGATTATAAACATGCATGGAAATTTTGTAGGTCATAGCCTACTTCAAAACAAGCCGATTTCTATGACCATATACAAAAAGATAGATTTATCTTTATATGCCTTCATTTGGAAAATCAAATGACACATATAACAAAATACTCAAAAGACCTATGCATTCCATTGAACAAATCGGAAATGTCTTTATACCAAAGCTGATCTATTTGATAGCATGCTGACTCTCCAACCGTCTTCAAATCCTTACGAGTCCTCGAGCTCTGTGAGAGACATGGAAAAGAGAGGGGTAAGCATTTTCATGCTTAGTAAGCTCGAATAACCGGAAAGTAAACTTACCAAGTAATTAGCATGCAATCAAATTGGGTAATAAATTCAATGAGCATAGGATGGCTTCCCTATCACATACACTCAATCAATGAGTTAGTCACATAACAATGCACTATGAAAGTTATCTTAGATGAGCTTATCATTCAACATCTCATTTTGTACATATAAGTCAGGTTAATCTCGTTGAGTTTCTAGGAAGTCTCTATGGAATACCCATTAACCGTCAATTCGTATGAATGATCATTTCAAGTATGCACTTCCGCGAGCCTCACATCTCATGGCGGGATTACCAGTCTAGGCTAAATCCGCCATTTTATGAACACATAAGGTGATGTGGGGATTACCAGTCTAGGCTAAATCCCTTATAACGACAAACACCTTTATTGAGCTCGGATCTAAATTACCAGTCCGGCTAAATTTAGATCCTAATCGGATTACCAGTCCGGGCTAAATCCATAATGCACACATATTCTTCAAAAGGCTCGACCATTCAAAGGAACACCCGTCCGCGCTAGATCCTTTTATAAATGAGATCAACGGATTACCCATCCGGGCTAAATCCTTACAACAACACATGCAGGACCTCATTACACATGTCAATCATGGTTTATCCATTGAGTTCCCTTTTTAACCTCAATCGAGACATTTATCACAATTCTTACTTAAACATACATTTCATAAAATTCCATGTTATTAATAAATGAAATCATCATGCATTCATAAATCATATAATTAGGCACATTGAGTATTTACTTTAAGTTATCCGAACTTACATGGTATTCGTTTCGGTGTCGTGTTTTGGTTATTTCGAAACCTTTCGTTTTCCTCGATCGACCTCCAGAATTTGTTCCTCGGGGTTTATAACAATAATATTAGACCATTAACACTCGACATTATACATTTCAAGTCTAAATTCCACCCCCAGTCCAAATAACCGTTTTGCCCCTAACCTTTCACATTTTTACGATTTAGTCCTTAGGCTCGTATAATGAAAAACATGCAATTTCTACCTTACTCAAGCCTAGCCGAACACTTTTCCCTCTTATGGTAGCCCAAATTTTCCATTATTTTCACATTTCTACAACACATTTTACATCTTTTGCAAAAAGGTCCCTAGGAAAATCACTTAGGAAAAGTTGTTTAACACCCATCAAACTTTCATATTCCTCCATAAAACATTAAAATACAAGTAACTCATGCATGGGTAAATTTTAAACATGAACCCTAGCATGAAATATGGGTAGAAATGGAAAGAGTAAGCTACCGGGATCTCAAAATTACAAAGAACATTAAAAACGGGGCTTGGGAGCACTTACTAATGAGCTTGAAAAGCTTGGAAACCCTAGCTATGGTGGCTTAGGAATTTCGGCTGGACAAGGGAGAAGAATGGCTAATTTGTTCCTTCTTTTTCCCATTTTATTTCATTAATATGCGAAATGACCAAAATGCCCTTGAGCCCTTTTCTTTGAAATTTCATCCATGCAAGCCCATTTTTGTCCATAAACTTAGAAATTGGGAAAATTGCTATGTGACAACCCAAATTAGACCCTGGTCAGAATGTGGTTTCGAGACCACATTACCGAGCCAAAAATTTATTTTCGTGTTTTAATTGCATAAATTGTTGCGTGACAGTGAATATATGAGAAATTAAATGCTTAATATTAGCATTAGGATTGTGAATTAATTCAAAAAGGACCTAGTTGACGAAGTTAGAAAAGATGATAGATGAATTATAAGGATTAAATAATAACAAGGTGAGAAAGTTTGGGTTTGCATGTCAATGTGCCCAATTCTTGATAGGTGGCCGGCCAAGCATGGTTCCCTTCCTCCAAGTTTATGTTGATTATTATTTAATATTGGTAAGTGGAGTAGGAAATAAAAGAAATGAATTAAAAAGAAAAGAAAGGATGAATAAAATAAGGGAGGAAGGAGGAGTGTTCATCCTTTTCCTTACCACAATAGCCGAACCTAAAGAAAGAAAAGAAGAGAAAAAGGTGAAGCAAAGGCATTCGGCCTTTTGAATGAAGAGGAGGTTAGTAAATTTTGTTAAATTTTCTTTTGAAATAATAGTTGTTTGGGTTAATCATCACGTTTTTCTTACCTAGCCATACTAAAATTTTGAATCTAGAGTGTTGGATGGAGCTTTCGGTTATGGTATGTGTGAGAAGAACTTGATTCTTTCTTACCTTTAAGTTTTGATGGATCAAGAAAACAAAAGGTTGTTGATGAAAGAAATTAATGTGTTAAGAGATTATATGAAACTTATTCATGTTTATATATGTTATATGCAACGAAAATGGTTGATGATTTTGGAGGTGATTAGCTTGAATCGGCCACGGTATATCCATAAACACGATCTATGCTTGTTATGTTACTCATGGTTAAAACAATTCGGCTATGACATTCGGCCATGGATGGTTGTATTTCTTTGATGTTGTTTTTGATGCTTTAGGGCATTGAGGGTTGATTATAGATGAGGTGAGTTTCTTGATTTAAAATTTGATGGATGTTAAGCTAATTGGGCAACCAAAGGTTCAATATTTTTGTTATGAGGTCATATGTGCATTTCGGCCATGGTCTTTGCTTGAATATGAGATTTGTAATGTGATTTTCCTAAATTGTCTATGAATTTGGTTGTTGATTTCATGGTAATGGTATATTGAATCCATGAGAATTTAGTAAGGTTGCATTCGGCAACTTACTTGAAATTAAAAATCGATGTCTAAGCTTAGGTGATTTCGATGATGATATATGTGTATATACATAAGTATATTTAGTTGATTCGGCTTTGGTAGTTGCATGAGATTATTGGCCGAATATACTAACATACATATACATGTGAGATTGGATTGTAAATATTTAGCAAGGTGGTTAAACTAGTTAAATTATTGATATAGCTCAAGGAGCTAAAGGAGGTGAATCGAGCAAAGGCAAAGAAAAGGTTATCGAGTAGCCGAGTTGGAACCGTCTTACCCAACACGAGGTAAGTCATTAAGCATGTAGTGGGTAGTATATCAAATGGTCATAATGTGTATGTATTGATGCTGATTGGAATGAATAAATATACATATATATATGCATGTACGTATGTGATGATGAAATTGTTGAATGAATGAAAAGAGGTAAGATGTACTGAGTTGTTGATCTCGGCACTAAACGTGCGGGATAACCATTTATGACCATGAGATGGGCGCTAAGTGCGCGGGATTAAATTGTACAGCACTAAGGGTGCGATTTGACTATGTTGCACTAAGTGTGCGAAATGAATATGATGCACTAAGTGTGCGAATTGACCATGCGGCACTAAGTGTGCGAGTTTGACTATGTAGCACTAAGTGTGCGATTTGATTATGTAGCACTAGGTGTGCGAGTTGATTATATAGCACTGAGTGTGCGGACTCGATATACATTCGTGAATTATTATGGACACTATGTGTGCGACACTATTGAGTCGATCGCGGACAGCGGGTCGGGTAAGTGTCTTGAGTACGTGGCTAATAGGTGCTATGCTTATACTTGGTGTTGAGCTCGGTAAGTTCGAACCTATGTGACAAATATACTTGAAGTCACGTACATAAGTTTTATCGTAGGATGGGTGAAAGGTCGTATAGTCGTTTGATTGTAACGAAAATAAATCGATTTATGAAATTGCTTCAATGTCCTATTGATGAGTATATAGAATGTGAATGCATGAATTGATATGAAATTGAATTGATAAGTTGGAGGAACTATGGTATGGTTCGGTATGGATGGAGTAAATTGTCTCGTTCCATTTTGTTTCCTCTTGTGATAATGTTGTTGATAGATGGTAGTGCATTGCTTATGACTTACTGAGTTATAAACTCACTCGATGTTTCCTTGTCACCCACTATAGGTTGCTTGGACTCATCTATTTTTGCGGGGTCGGGCCGTCGTTGAAGTCATCACACCGGATAGCAAGCTTTGGTACTTTCTTCTTAGTGTGTTTAGAAGATCATTTTGGCATGTATAAGCTAGTACGTTGTGTTCGAATTATGGCATGTAAACTTTAAGCCATGCGAAAATGGCACGAATGTTCGATTGAATTGGATCAAGGGTAGGCATGAAATGGACCTAGTTACTTTCGTAACAGATGCTGGCAGCAGCAGTGTCATGAGATTGAAAAATCACTAAAAATAGTGGGAGTGGAATTAATTGATGAATAAATTATGTAATCGAAGCTCGATGAGTCTGCTTTCATGAGGAAGTAACGAAAAGATCATATGGGCAGTATATTAAGAGATAATCAGATTTTAGTGGGACAGGGCCAGAACGGTTTCTGGATTCCCTGCTCCGACTTTGGAAATTCATTATAAATTAACCAGAGATAATTAGGGGTCGTACCATATATGTGCAGATTCCTCTCTGAGTCTAGTTTTCATAGAAACAAACGGCAACAGTATTGAAGCCTCGTGTAGGGAGATATCCCAGTCGTAATGGGCAAAGGTCAGTGTAGTCGACCCCTGCAACTTGGGGGATTTTGACTAATAAACTGTACTAATTGGCCCAACCAAAAATTCTAGAAAAAAATACATAGATGGGCACATGAGTCTAGTTTCTGGGAAAAATTACGAAACTGATTTTCGAGTTACGAAACTCAAGATATGATTTTTAAAGCGGCTAGTACACAGATTGGGCAGTGTCTGGAAAATAAATTTTGTAAGGGGTTAAAGCCAGTTAACACCTCGTGTTCGACTCCGGTGTCGGTTTCGGGTTCGGGGTGTTACATTTTATTGGTATCAGAGCTATGGTTTAGTCGGTTCTAGGACTACCATAGCGCGTATGAGTCTAGCTATACATGCCGAATGTTAATGTTTAAATGTGTGATGACTTCCGACGGTTGAAATGTTTTTGTTTTGATTAGTAAATGGACCCCGGTGAAGAAAGAACCCTAGCGGATGACGTTGAGAGCGTAGCGGCTGCTCCTGCACAAGGGACGCCGCCTGTTGAACCTCAGTCATCTGCGAATAATCAAGGTGAGGGGGCTAAACAAGCCTTCTTTACCATGATGAACGAGTGGGTCGCGCAATATGCCCGAGCCAACCCGGCTGTCCAACAATTCCCAAATTTGAATAATCCACCCCAAGAGCCTGTAAGGCCATCAGTCGCTGATCCTGTGAGGCTGAGTAAGCCACCTGTAGACTTGATTAGGAAGCGTGGGGCCGAGGAGTTCAAGGCCATAGTAACTGATGATGCCGAAAGGGCCGAGTTCTGGCTTGATAACACCATGCGGGTGTACGATGAATTGTCATGCACACCCGATGAATGTCTAAAATGTGCTGTATCTTTGTTGCGAGACTCAGCCTACTATTGGTGGAGGACCTTGATTTCCATAGTCCCGAACGAGCGAGTAACTTGGGACTTCTTTCAAACGGAATTCCGGAAGAAATTTATTAGCCAACGGTTCATTGACCAGAAGCGTAAGGAGTTCTTGGAACTCAAGCAAGGCCGTATGACGGTATCTGAATACGAACATGAATTCGTAAGACTTAGTAGGTATGCCGGGAGTGTGTAGCTGTTGAGGTTGCTATGTGCAAAAGATTCGAGGAAGGATTGAATGAAGATTTAAAGCTACTAACGGGTATTTTGGAAATAAAGGAATTCGTAACACTAGTCGAACGAGCCTGCAAGGCGGAGGAACTTGGAAAGGAGAAGAGGAAGGCTGAATTTGAAGCTAGAGATTATCGTAAAAGATCGACGGGTAAAGCTCCGTTCTCAGCTGTGAAGAAGTTCAGGGAGGACATTAATAAGTCGAGGGCGACTGCGGGAATTTCCATCCGGGCAAGACCATCGATGGGCTCCCGAGCTACTTCGGTAGCTAGTGTGGGCAATAATCGTCACGAGAAACCTGAATGTCCCCAATGTGGAAGACGACACCTAGGTGAATGTTGGGGCAAGTCTACTAACAGGGCCTGTTACGGATGTGGTTCGAAGGACCACTTCATTAGAGATTGCGCGGAGCTGGATGAGAAGAATAAGATTCAAGGTGCAAGACCTAGTGGAGTGACATCTAGAGGTAGACCACCGAGAATTTTAGGAGGCAGGGGTGGTAGTCAGGGGGGGCCTCTGATACGGCCGATCGAGCCGAGAACCGTACTCCTGCTAGAGCATATGCCATTCGCGCACGAGAGGAGGCATCCTCCCCCGACGTCATCACTGGTACCTTCACTCTCTTTGATACTAATGTGATTGCATTGATTGAACCTGGTTCTACTCATTCATATGTATGCGAAACCTTAGCAACCAGTAAGACTCTACCTGTTGAGTCTACTGAGCTCGTAATTCGAGTATCAAACCCTTTGGGTCAATGCGTACTTGTTGATAAAGTGTGTAAGAGATGCCCTCTAATAATCCGAGAATCCTGTTTTCCGGCTGATTTGATGCTTTTGCCGTTCGACGAGTTTGATGTTATTCTTGGTTTGGATTGGTTAACCGCGCATGATGCGGTTGTGAATTGCAAAAGCAAGACTATCGATTTGAAGTGCGCAAATAACGAGATAATCCGAGTTGAGTCTGCGGACTTAAGGGGGTTGCCAGCTGTAATATCAGCAATGTTGGCCCAGAAATATGTAAGGAAAGGGTGCGAAGCATACCTCGCGTATGTACTTGATGACAAGGAGTTAGAAAAGAAACCCGAATCGGTGCCGGTGGTTTGTGAACACCCGGATGTTTTTCCTGAAGAGTTACCGGGTTTGCCACCTGTTCGGGAGGTAAAGTTGGTATTGAGCTTGTACCTGGAACTACGCCAATTTCGATCGCTCCATATTGTATGGCACTAACCGAGTTAAAAGAGTTGAAAGCTCAGTTGCAAGAATTGACGGATAGAGGTTTCGCTCGACCGAGTTTCTCACCTTGGGTGCACCAGTATTGTTCGTGAAAAAGAAGGACGGAACCATGAGGTTGTGCATTGATTATCGTCAACTGAATAAAGTGACGATAAAGAATAAATATCCGTTGCCGCGTATTGATGATCTGTTCGATCAATTAAAGGGGGCATCGGTGTTTCAAAGATAGATTTGAGATCGGGTTATTATCAGTTGCGGATTCGAGATTCGGACGTACCCAAAACTGCTTTCAGAACGAGGTACGGTCACTATGAGTTCTTAGTGATGCCGTTTGGGCTCACTAATGCCCCTGCGGTGTTTATGGATTTGATGAATCGGATCTTTAGGCCGTATTTGGATCGGTTCGTAGTTGTGTTTATTGATGACATCTTGGTCTATTCAAGAGATGAGGCCGAACATGCTGAGCATCTGAGGCTAGTGTTGCAAATTTTGCGGGATAAGCAGTTATATGCTAAGTTCAGTAAGTGTGAGTTCTGGCTAAGAGAGGTTAGCTTCTTGGGTCATGTGGTATCCGCATCGGGTATTCGGGTTGACCCGAGCAAAATTTCAGCCATACTTAACTGGAAGCCTCCGAGAAATGTTACCGAAGTCTGGAGCTTTCTAGGGCTCGCCGGTTACTACCGACGATTTGTCAAAGGTTTCTCGATGATAGCCACACCAATGATGAAGCTACTTCAGAAGGATGTTAAGTTCGAATGGACGGAGAAATGTCAGAAAAGCTTCGATCAACTGAAAACTCATCTGACTGAAGCTCCAATTTTGGTGCAACCCGAATCGGGTAAGGAGTTTGTCGTTTATGGTGACGTATCCCTACTCGGGTTGGGTTGCGTATTGATGCAAGAAGGTCGAGTTGTGGCCTATGCGTCGAGACAATTGAAGCCACACGAGAGAAATTATCCGACCCATGATCTCGAACTAGCCGCCATTGTGTTTGCATTGAAAATATGGCGACATTATTTGTTTGGTGAGAAGTGCCATGTGTTTCGGATCACAAAAGTCTCAAATATTTGATGACTCAACGGGACTTGAATTGCGACAAAGACGTTGGCTTGAATTGTTGAAAGATTACGAGCTTGTCATTGATTACCACCCGGGAAAGGCTAATGTGGTTGCGGACGCCTTAAGCCGGAAATCACTGTTTGCTTTGCGAGCGATGAATGTACACTTGTCTGTTCTACCTGACAATGTGTTAGTAGCTGAATTAAAAGCCAAACCATTATTGACTCATCAAATTCGTGAAGCTCAGAAAGTCGATGATGAATTGGTTGCAAAACGAGCTGAGTGTGTTCCGAACAAGGAATCGGAGTTTCAGATTGATGATGATGGTTGTTTGAGGTTTAGAAGTCGTTTGTGCGTTCCAAGGAATTCGGAACTCATTCCGATGATCCTGAACGAAGCCCATTGTAGCCGAATGTCAATTCACCCGGGGAGCACGAAAATGTACAACGACTTGAAACGTCGGTTTTGGTGGCATGGTATGAAGCGAGACATCTCCGACTTTGTTTCGAGATGTTTAATATGTCAACAAGTGAAAGCGGAACATCAAGTGCCTTCAGGGTTACTTTAGCCGATCATGATACCCGAGTGGAAATGGGATCGAGTCACAATGGACTTTGTGTCCGGACTGCCAGTGTCCGCAAGTAAGAAGGATGCGATTGGGTTGTTGTTGATAGGCTGACTAAGTCGGCTCACTTTATCCCCGTGCGTACGTATTTTTCATTGGATAAACTAGCCGAATTGTATGTTTCTCAGATTGTGAGATTACATGGAGTACCTATTTCTATCGTGTCGGATAGAGATCCGAGATTCACCTCGCGATTTTGGAAGAAATTGCAAGAAGCTTTGGGTACCCAGCTGCATTTTAGCACCGCTTTTCATCCCCAAACCGATGGTCAATCCGAGCGGATAATTCAGATACTCGAGGATATGCTGAGATGCTGCATCCTTGAGTTTAGTGGTTCGTGGGAACGGTATGTACCTTTGATCGAATTCGCTTACAACAATAGTTTCCAATCAAGTATTAAGATGGCACCTTACGAGGCTTTGTACGGTCGTAAATGCCGTACGCCATTGTTTTGGACCGAGCTCGGTGAAAGTAAAATTTTCGGAGTTGATTTGATTAGAGATGCCGAACAGAAGGTAAAGGTAATCCGTGAAAGTCTGAAGGTAGCCACAGATCGTCAGAAATCGTATGCGGATCTGAAACGGAAGGACATTGAATATCAGGTGGGAGATAAAGTGTTCCTTAAAGTTTCGCCTTGGAAAAAGGTACTTAGGTTTGGCCGTAAAGGCAAGTTGAGCCCGAGATTCATTGGGCCGTACGAAATCTCTGAACGAGTGGGGCCGGTTGCATATAGATTGATTTTGCCCCTGAACTTGAAAGGATACACGATGTCTTTCATGTTTCGATGCTTCGACGCTATAGGTCTGATCCTTCGCTCATAATTAGTCCGTCGGAGGTTGAAATTCAGGCTGATATGAGCTATGAAGAAAAACCGATTCGTATCCTAACTCGTGAAGTGAAAGAGTTGCGAAATAAAAGGGTTCCGTTGGTTAAGGTGTTGTGGCTTAAACACGGGATCGAGGAAGCAACCTGGGAACCCGAGAGCTCGATGAAAGAACAATACCCAAACCTATATACCGGTAAGATTTTCGGGGACGAAAATTTCTTATGTGGGGAGAGTTGTGACAACCCAAATTAGACCCTGGTCAGAATGTGGTTTCGAGACCACATTACCGAGCCAAAAATTTATTTTCGTGTTTTAATTGCATAAATTGTTGCGTGACAGTGAATATATGAGAAATTAAATGCTTAATATTAGCATTAGGATTGTGAATTAATTCAAAAAGGACCTAGTTGACGAAGTTAGAAAAGATGATAGATGAATTATAAGGATTAAATAATAACAAGGTGAGAAAGTTTGGGTTTGCATGTCAATGTGCCCAATTCTTGATAGGTGGCCGGCCAAGCATGGTTCCCTTCCTCCAAGTTTATGTTGATTATTATTTAATATTGGTAAGTGGAGTAGGAAATAAAAGAAATGAATTAAAAAGAAAAGAAAGGATGAATAAAATAAGGGAGGAAGGAGGAGTGTTCATCCTTTTCCTTACCACAATAGCCGAACCTAAAGAAAGAAAAGAAGAGAAGAAGGTGAAGCAAAGGCATTCGGCCTTTTGAATGAAGAGGAGGTTAGTAAATTTTGTTAAATTTTCTTTTGAAATAATAGTTGTTTGGGTTAATCATCACGTTTTTCTTACCTAGCCATACTAAAATTTCGAATCTAGAGTGTTGGATGGAGCTTTCGGTTATGGTATGTGTGAGAAGAACTTGATTCTTTCTTACCTTTAAGTTTTGATGGATCAAGAAAACAAAAGGTTGTTGATGAAAGAAATTAATGTGTTAAGAGATTATATGAAACTTATTCATGTTTATATATGTTATATGCAACGAAAATGGTTGATGATTTGGAGGTGATTAGCTTGAATCGGCCACGGTATATCCATAAACACGATCTATGCTTGTTATGTTACTCATGGTTAAAACAATTCGGCTATGACATTCGGCCATGGATGGTTGTATTTCTTTGATGTTGTTTTGATGCTTTAGGGCATTGAGGGTTGATTATAGATGAGGTGAGTTTCTTGATTTAAAATTTGATGGATGTTAAGCTAATTGGGCAACCAAAGGTTCAATATTTTTGTTATGAGGTCATATGTGCATTTCGGCCATGGTCTTTGCTTGAATATGAGATTTGTAATGTGATTTTCCTAAATGTCTATGAATTTGGTTGTTGATTTCATGGTAATGGTATATTGAATCCATGAGAATTTAGTAAGGTTGCATTCGGCAACTTACTTGAAATTAAAAATCGATGTCTAAGCTTAGGTGATTTCGATGATGATATATGTGTATATACATAAGTATATTTAGTTGATTCGGCTTGGTAGTTGCATGAGATTATTGGCCGAATATACTAACATACATATACATGTGAGATGGATTGTAAATATTTAGCAAGGTGGTTAAACTAGTTAAATATTGATATAGCTCAAGGAGCTAAAGGAGGTGAATCGAGCAAAGGCAAAGAAAGGTTATCGAGTAGCCGAGTTGGAACCGTCTTACCCAACACGAGGTAAGTCATTAAGCATGTAGTGGTAGTATATCAAATGGTCATAATGTGTATGTATGATGCTGATTGGAATGAATAATATACAATATAATGCATGTACGTATGTGATGATGAAATTGTTGAATGAATGAAAAGAGGTAAGATGTACTGATGTTGATCTCGACTAAACTGCGGATAACCATTATGACCATGAGATGGGCGCTAAGTGCGCGGGATTAAATTGTACAGCACTAAGGGTGCGATTTGACTATGTTGCACTAAGTGTGCGAAATGAATATGATGCACTAAGTGTGCGAATTGACCATGCGGCACTAAGTGTGCGAGTTTGACTATGTAGCACTAAGTGTGCGATTTGATTATGTAGCACTAGGTGTGCGAGTTGATTATATAGCACTGAGTGTGCGGACTCGATATACATTCGTGAATATTATGGACACTATGTGTGCGACACTATTGAGTCGATCGCGGACAGCGGGTCGGGTAAGTGTCTTGAGTACGTGGCTAATAGGTGCTATGCTTATACTTGGTGTTGAGCTCGGTAAGTTCGAACCTATGTGACAATATACTTGAAGTCACGTACATAAGTTTATCGTAGGATGGGTGAAAGGTCGTATAGTCGTTGATTGTAACGAAAATAAATCGATTTATGAAATTGCTTCAATGTCCTATTGATGAGTATATAGAATGTGAATGCATGAATTGATATGAAATTGAATTGATAAGTTGGAGGAACTATGGTATGGTTCGGTATGGATGGAGTAAATTGTCTCGTTCCATTTTGTTTCCTCTTGTGATAATGTTGTTGATAGATGGTAGTGCATTGCTTATGACTTACTGAGTTATAAACTCACTCGATTTTCCTTGTCACCCACTATAGGTGCTTGGACTCATCTATTTTTGCGGGTCGGGCCGTCGTTGAAGTCATCACACCGGATAGCAAGCTTTGGTACTTTCTTCTTAGTGTGTTTAGAAGATCATTTTGGCATGTATAAGCTAGTACGTTGTGTTCGAATTATGGCATGTAAACTTTAAGCCATGCGAAAATGGCACGAATGTTCGATTGAATTGGATCAAGGGTAGGCATGAAATGGACCTAGTACTTTCGTACAGATGCTGGCAGCAGCAGTGTCATGAGATTGAAAAATCACTAAAATAGTGGGAGTGGAATTAATGAATAAATATTAATCGAAGCTCGATGAGTCTGCTTTCATGAGGAAGTAACGAAAAGATCATATGGGCAGTATATTAAGAGATAATCAGATTTTAGTGGGACAGGGCCAGAACGGTTTCTGGATTCCCTGCTCCGACTTTGGAAATTCATTATAAATTAACCAGAGATAATTAGGGGTCGTACCATATATGTGGCAGATTCCTCTCTGAGTCTAGTTTTCATAGAAACAAACGGCAACAGTATTGAAGCCTCGTGTAGGGAGATATCCAGTCGTAATGGGCAAAGGTCAGTGTAGTCGACCCCTGCAACTTGGGGGATTTTGACTAATAAACTGTACTAATTGGCCCAACCAAAAATTCTAGAAAAAATACATAGATGGGACATGAGTCTAGTTTCTGGGAAAAATTACAAAACTGATTTTTCGAGTTACGAAACTCAAGATATGATTTTTAAAGCGGCTAGTACACAGATTGGCAGTGTC